>NC_069672.1:8997299-9189799 GCF_027244095.1 Hemicordylus capensis | reverse complement strand
GCCCTTCTCCACAAGATCTCCATGCTCTCAACTCCTGCCTATGGGCTCCCCAGAAGCATTTGGTGGGCAACTGTGTGAAACAGGAGGCTGGATCTGATAGGCCTTGGGCCTGATCCAGCAGGGCTGTTCTTATGTACTGATGATGATGATGATGATGATGATGATGATGATGATGATACCGCCTAGAGTCATTGACTGCATAGAGTCTTTGGAGGAGGAGGTATATAAGAAATTTTTAATATAATAATAATAAGAAAAAGAAATAGAAAAAATCACAAAATACAAAGCTCTACAAATTGAAATTGAAAGGCTGTGGCAGAAGGAACAAAATAATCCCAGTGGTGATTGGTGCCCTGGGTGCAATTCCAAAACAACTTGAAGAGCACATCAACACCATTATCATCATCATAGTAGTAGTAGTAGTAGTAGTAGTAGTAATGATGATAGATAGATAGATAGATCTCAGGGGGAACTGTCACATCCCCAGGGTTGTTGCTGTTTGTTGCCACGTTGTGCTATATAGCAGGAAACGAAAGCTGACTCGGCTCCATTTTCAGCTCCCCAAGTAAATGAGCTCCACCTTTTAAAAAAGAAAGAAAGAAATTGGCTGAAAGATCAATGCCACCGTTTGGGTAGCAACTGAGCTGGAAACTCTGACCATGGGGGAATGTCTAAAACCTGCCCCTTTCTTTCTGAGGACCTCTCTAATATTTTTGCCTCCCCATGCGCCAGCTTCCTAGTCCCCGATCTGAAAAGTGGGTCGGCACCTTCGGATACACAGATTGGAACTTCTGGGAACTGCATGTGCCCTGTCGTCACGAGGGCCTGCCCTCCGCTTAATTGTCCATAAGTAGCATGGTATAGAGATGATTCACTGCTGTTGTCCACTGTTGCCTCGCTGGCTTCCATGGCCGTCCGTGTCTTGCTTTTGCTTTTGTGGGTCCCGTGATAACATTCCCCAAGCATCCCCTGACTGGGACTTGAGTTCCCTCCGATCCCCAGATGTTGTTGACGACAACTCCCAGCAACCCCAGCTGCAATGGCCTGTGGCTGGGGATTCTGGGAGTTGCAGTCATCAGCATCTGGGAATCCCTGTTAGAAGGAACACTGATCGGGAGACATATCTGCCCAAGAGAATGTGTGTGGGGTCTGCATCAGATGTGGAGGATAGTGGATATTCATCGCAAATCCGGGTCCGAAGCCCCATGGAGCTACTGGTGAGCAGCAAGAGGCTTTCCTCATTCATGTTTGTGGTGGGGTGAATTCCAGACTCACAGATCGTCACGGCTTGTGCAGAGACGCGTCTGATACCAAACGGCAGGTCGGGAAAGCCCTGCTTTGGAGTGAGAAATCTCTGGTTGCATTCTGAGTTGCTGGAGTTGGAGGAAGCTTGTTGCACAAGGGAACTTCCCACCCACTGCACCCCCATGGTGCCCTCCAAAAGGCCAGTCCTGAAGGTTGCGTTGGGGGGCGGTGCTCTTCAGAACAGGGTGTGTTGGGCTGTGGGGGACTAAACAGAGAGGAGGAGATTACGACAAATCGGATGGAGGTGACACATTTCCATCGCACTCACCAGCAGTGCCCACACCCCACCCCACCCCCTTTCAGAAGGTAGCAAGCATGCATTGTCCCTTTTGCTAAGCAGGGTGCACTCTGGTTTGCATTTGAATGGGAGACTACATGTTTGCACTGCAAGATATTCCCCTTAGGGGATGGGGCTGCTCTGGGAAGAGCATCTAGGTTCCAAGTTCTCTCCCTGGCAGCATCACCAAGTTAGGGCTGAGAGAGACTCCTGCCTACAACCTTGGAGAAGCCGCTGTCAGTCAGTGTACCAGGCCTGCTCAACTTAGACCCCCCCCACAAATGTTTTTGAACTACAACTCCCATCATCCCCAGCCACAGTGGCCAATAGCCAGGGATTATGGGAATTGTAGGCCAGCATCTGCAGGAGGGCCGAAGTTGAGCAGCCATGAAATCCTGAGCTAGATGGACCAAGGGTCTCACTCAGTATATGGCTTTTTTTCCCCCCAGATTGTGAGCCCCTTGGGGACAGGGAGCCATTTTATTTATTTATTTGCATCTGTGTAAACCGCTTCGGAAACTTTCATTGAAAAGCGGTATACAAATATCCGTTGGATTGGATTGGATGACATGGCCGCTGCCTATGTTCCTATAGACAGGTCATCCTGGAGAGACTCTATCTATGTGGTCGCTACGAGTCGACACCGACTTGACGGCACTTCATCAATCAATCAATCAATGTTCCTATATTCTAAAAAAAAAAAAAAAAAAAGACTTTCGAGGATGTAGGGAACTACTGTAAGGCAGTGTTCTTTGTTATGAGGTCTGAGGCCCTGTGGCAGTCTGCATCTACCCTAAAGGCACTTTTTGGGCCTTTGGCTGAAGTTGCACAATCCCACTGGCACCATGCAGAGATGATCTTTCTCACTGTGCTCTGTGTGTGTGTGTGTGTGTGTGTGTGTGTGTGTGTGTGTGTGTGGTCCTCCTTTCAAGGAAACAGAGCCTTCTTGAGCACAGAGTGCTGGGAAGTGTAGCCCTTCCATGCACCTTCCTCCACCACCCTCCAGCGCTTAAGAGCTCTGTCCCTCTTAAAAGGGCCTCGCGGCACTGAGGAAACGGCAGTACTATTCAGAGATCAGCATGCTGGGAAATGGAGCACACCCTGAGGTCATTCACACGATCGAAAAGTGTGTTCTACCCGGGTTTGGGAGCTCTGTGCACTCCCAATTTTTGGTTGTGTGGAAGCCAGGGCGGAGGAGAACCTGAGTAGAAATGATTGTGTGGAAGCCAGGGAAAAGGAGAACCTGGGTAGAAGGGATTGTGTGGAAGCCAGGGAGGAGGAGAACCTGGATAGAAGGGATTGTGTGGAAGCCAGGGAGGAGGAGAACCTGGATAGAAGGGATTGTGTGGAAGCCAGGGAGGAGGAGAACCTGGATAGAAGGGATTGTGTGGAAGCCAGGGAGGAGGAGAACCTGGATAGAAGGGATTGTGTGGAAGCCAGGGAAAAGGAGAACCTGGATAGAAGGGATTATGTGGAAGCCAGGGAGGAGGAAACCCTGGGTAGCTTTTAATCCTACCTTGCTTCCCACACAACTGGAAATTGGGAGCCCATGCAACTCCCAAACCCAGTTAGTTTCTGATTGTGTGGACGGCCTCACTGAAAGGTTTTGTCAACGTTCTACCCGCTTCAGCTATAGTGAAGATGACTGCTCTAGGAGCAGAAGGGACATTCCAACCCAGAAGTGGCGTGGGCAGGAATGTGTGATGTGTGGGGGGCACTATTTGGTGTGGAGGTGAATGGAGCAGAGGAACCCCTTCTCACATGGAGCTCCCTGAAGGCATCACAACTGTGCAGGATTTGAGCCATATTCAGAGACTACGTTCTATGTATGTCCAGATGCACATACCCTCGTACCTGGTGTTTTATGTTGAATGACTGTACCTGTTCTCCTTGTAGAAGTGAACCTCGCGAATGCACGATACAGGCTGAAACTGTGAAGAATGTGCACATGAGTACGCGTGTTGGGCATAATGTGTGAATAGGGCGTTTGGATCATAGCATCCTTCTTAGGACACATGTGGTCTCACTTTCAACCCATGAAAGCCAGCATGGAGTTGGGGTTAGAGTGTTGGATTGGGTCCAGGGAGGCCTGAGTTCAGGTCCCTGTTCAGCCATGAAACTCACTCTGGGGAAGTCGCTAAATTCTCAGATTAACCCCCCTCACAGGGTTGTTGTGAGGATAAACATAAACCATGGGCAGCACTCTGGACTCCTTGGAGAAAGAGAGGGATATAAACGTGAACAAGAAATAAATAACCCCCCTCTTAAAAGTCAACATGGCTTGTGCATCGCCATCATGTCAAAGGGGTATTTGGGAATCAGTGAAACATCACTTGGGTGAAAATGGCTAAAAATTGTAAAAATCGTTAAAAATGGTAAAACCCTGAAAATCTGACCATCACGCACAAGAACCATGGCAATGAGTAGGAAGAAGTGCTCTTTATCAAACGAATCAACCGACCGCATTTATTCTCCGTGTGCCGAAAATTTCCAAATAGGCTGAAATGAAACCAAAGCAGCTCTGCAGATTTAACATGTATATTTCCCTCTCTCTTTTTCTGTCAATGTCTAGATTTATTATAAAGTTATTAAAGAAATAGAACCGGGAGAAGAGTTGCTGATGTATATGAAAGAAGGCGCTTACCCTGCTGGGAATATGACACCCAGCTTGGAAGGTGAGAACCCCTCCCTCCTTCCCTCAAAGATGTCCCCCCCCCTTCAAGATGCACACAAAGACACAAGAAGCCGCATGCTCATTTTTTCCTGCCCCACTGTGCGACTACAGCCATGTGTGAGCGTGTCTGTAAGATGCTCACTTCCTGTGAGTGTGCCTTTAAGGTACCCACTTCCTGTGAGTGAGCCTTTAAGGCACCCACTTCCTGTGAGTGAGCCCTTAAGGCACCCACTTCCTGTCGCTCCTGAACAGGAAGTGAGCATCTTAAAGACATACAGGTTACATAGCAGTGTGCGTTGTGGTTTTCTTGTCACGGTCGGGTCTGCTTTGTCGTGAAGCATATGCAAGCGGAATCTGTGATTTGAACTGCTGAAGGCATGCTTAGCTGTTCCGTGAAGCTAGGCCATTTGATCCATTATAAACAACAAATTCCAGACCGGGTGCCATTTTGTTCGTCCTAAATTTCCTACTCTGCGGGTCAAAGTGGATATTAAATGCAAACCTGCGTACATGCATAACCCTTCCCTCCTCTTGCTGGAGGAGGAGAGCTGGTCTCGCAGAAGCGAGCATGAATTGTTCCCTCTGCTAAGCAGGGACTGCCTTGGTTGGCATTTGGAGGGGAGACAGGGTGGTCATTCACACTGACCTCAAAAACTGTGTTCTGCCCGAGTTTGGGAGGTCTGTGTGCTCCCAGTTTTCAGTTGTGTGTGGAAGCAAGGTTAGAGGAAAACCTGGGTAATTGTGTGGAAGCCAGGGAGGAAGAAAAGCAACCCAGGTTTCCACCCAACCAACAATTGGGAGCACACACAGCTCTGAAACCCGGGTAGGACACAGTTTTTGACTGTGTGGACGCTTACATGTGAGAGCTCTAAAATATTCCCCTTAGGGGATGGAGCTGTAGCTCAGTGGTGCAGCATCTGCTGGGCATGCAGAGCATCTCAGGTTCAGTCCCCTGCTCTGCTCTGCATCACCAGGTAGGGCTGAGAGAGACTCCTGCCTGAAACCCTTGAAGAGACAAGTCATGCTTGCTACCACAAGACCAGCTCTCCTCTCCTTAGCTAAGCAGGGTCTGCCCTGGTTGCATATGAATGGGAGACTTGATGTGTGAGCACTGGAAGAGATTCCCCTCAGGGGACGGAGCCGCTCTGGGAAGAGCAGAAGGTCCCAAGTTCCCTCCCTGGCAGCATCTCCAAGATAGGACTGAGAGAGACTCCTGCCTGCAACCTTGGAGCAGCCGCTGCCAGTCTGTGTAGACAATACTGAGCAAGATGGACCAAGGGTCTGACTCCGTATATGGCAGCTTCCTATGTTCCTATGTTACTGTGCTTGCTCCCCCATATCCAAACCTCTAGATATTTTCGGAAAGAGGAAACAAAGGCAGGAAAGAATGCGAGCCAAGGGCTTTTAACATTCATTTTTGGGTGATCTGTTATGCATCCCGGAGCTCCTTTTTCTTCTCCTCCTCCTTTCATTATTCCGAAATGACATATTTTGAGCCGGCGTTCAAAAAACACCCCACCTTGTTCCAACAATGCTCCATTTGGGCATATTGATCTGCCTCCTCCCAACAGCCTATCAAGGCGCGGGCCGCTGCCAGCTAATTGCCTTCCAAACGTAATAGCCTATCATCATCAAACCTTTGACTTTTTAAATAGTTATTTGTTATCCCCTTCTCTCTCTTTTTTGCCTCCAGTGAAGCCTTCTCTCCCGGCTCCTCTAGCGGAACTCTGAATTGCCTAAGAAAGGAACCGCTAAAATGTTCCACGTAAAGATAATTATCATCCCCGTGCCCGCGTGCGCACATACACACACACACACACACACACACAAACCATACACCAGAAAACCTTTTCTTGAAACGGCAGTCGAATGGGGCAGCACCCCTTATCACTGCAGGAATTTTTGAGTTGCGCTCTTGAATTCCTTTGAGATCCGGCTCTGGGAGATTAGCATGTAGATGCTACGCAATTGTGTTCCCCTCGGCCTCCTTGAAAGCTATTACGGCCTGATGTGTGCTCCCCCACCCACCCACCCACCCCAACCTGCCCCTGGTTATTTTCTTGCTATGTCCTGAGTGTTGCTGATGGAACGCAAGATAGAGGCGGGTTTGACAAAACAGGACAGAAAAAAGGACTGGCAGAAATGAATTGCTCTCTCTCGCTCTCTCTCGCTCTCTGCTGGATACAGACCCGGCGGGTGACATGTCAAAGGCCTGACAAAAATGAGATTTTTCTCCCAAACACTATAAGGCCACCAGCCCTGGTCTGACTCCAATCACATGAGGTCCCATCTCACAGGAGCACAGGAAGCTGCCGTCTACGGAGTCCGGCCCTCGGTCATTCTGGCTCCGTATTTCCAGCACTGACTGGTAGCAGCTCTCCGAGGTTTTCGGCAGAGGTCTTTCCCAGCCCTACCTGGAGATGCTTCCAGGGATGGAAACGGAGACCTTTTTTCATGCAAAGCAGACGCTCTCCCACTGAGCCCTGCCCCTAAGGGGAATAGATTGCAATACTCACATGCAGTCTCATAGGAACACAGGAAGCTGTCTTATACTGAGCCAGACCAGGGGTCCATCTCACTCAGTATTGTCTACACTGACTGGCAGCAGCTTCTCCATGGTTACAGAAGGGATACTCTCTCAGTCCTATCTGGTAAGCTGCCAGGGAGGGAACTTGAGACCTTCTGCCTGCAAGCCTGCAGGTGCTCTTCCCAGAGCTGCCCCCATCCCCTAAGGGGAATATCTTCCAGAGCTCGCACATGTAGTCTCCCATTCAAATGCAAACCAGTGTGGACCCTGCTTAGCAAAGGAGACAGTTCATGCCTGCCACCATGAAACCAGTCCCCCCCCCCCAAAAAAAATGGTGGAAGATTTCTACATAGGAATATAGGAAGGGCCCTGCCTTCTAGGAACCTCGGGCCCTTGTTCTATCCAGCTCATTGTTTTCTGCAGTGACTCCCCAGTCAGTAGAAGGCAGCTTGCTATGTTCCTGTGCCCCTGGGAGATCCATGGTTTGGGCCCACCCTTGGCTGAAGACCCTGAAACTCCCTGGAAAGCTCTCAGCTGTGGACTTGAGAAGAAATGTCAGGGAGATCTCCTCACTCTTGCCTTCCCAGTGAGAAGTGGTGTCTCTTCCCACAGCTAGGATTCCCACCGAGGTCATTCACAGAGTCAAAAACTGGGTTCAACCCGGGCTTGGGAGCTGCGTGTGCTCCAAATTTTCGGTTCCGTGGATGCAAGGGAGGAGGGAAACCTGGGTAGACGGGATTGTGCAGAAGCAAGGTTGGAGGAAAAGCTGGGTAGACGGGATTGTGCGGAAGCAAGGTTGGAGGAAAAGCTTGGTAGCTTTTCCTCCTATCTTGCTTGCTTCCACACAGTCCCTTCTACCGAGGTTTTCCTCCTCCCTTGCTTCCACACAACCAAAATTTGAGAGCACACACAGCTCCCAAGCCCAGGTAGAACCCAGTTTTTGACTGTGTATGACCTCATTGTCATGCAGCTTGTTCCTGATTCTACAGCACGTGCACAAAAACACACACACATACACACAACACACAAAAGAATAATCGTCAATGCATTAATGATAACGGAAGAGGATATTTTTGGAGAATATGATGTTCTATCCATTTTTTTCACGAATATTCTTTTCTGTCCACGAGAAAGACAGAGCAATACCTGAACTGCAAAACCAACCCTCCAAAATGGAGGCTGGCGGGCAGCATACAGAAAGTTTTGCGGTGGGGGGGGGGGGCGGTTTCTAAACCCCATGAAGCAGTAATTGAAAAGCTTCTGTTTCGAGCCGACGGCTGCACAGAGAAATTCGGGCGCTTCCCATCTCCCTCCCAGAAGTTGTCTTGCTGGAAAATTTACAGCGCCGAGCTGATTGTTTACTTTGGCACTCTGGTCAGGATGCCGCCTTGTAAACTTAATAATAGCTGCCCTCCTTTTAATTTGTTTGACCTTGACGACAATAATTTATTATGTGCGTTAGAGAGAGGCTTCTTTTCTCCCCCCCCCCCCGGCCTTTCACGTTTCTTTAAAACAAAGAATTGGGCGTCTTTCTCCCTGCTCCGTCTCGGAATTCCCTTTGGCTTCGGCTGGTGAGCGAGCCGTGAAGAGCCGGAGAGTTTCTTTGGAGGAATATTTGAGTTCGGGCGGAAAAACCCGTGGAGGTTTTCCTCTCTGAACAGACATCATTATCTTTGTCACTGGCCAGGGCCAAACGTTATGTTGGGGCTCTTCGCTTTGCCTAGGGACAAAGATAACTGCCACACTGAGTCAGACCCTTGGTCCACCTCGCTCAGCATTGTCTGCACAGACTGGCAGCAACCTTCTGCAAGGTTGCAGGCAGGCGTCTCTCTCTCTCAGCCCTCTCTTGGAGATGCTGCCAGGGAGGGGACTTGGAACCTTCTGCAGGCAAGCAGGCCGGTGCTCTTCCGGGAGAAGTGTATTCCGCTTCTCTCCTCTGCCACAAGCCTCCCTCTGACAGCAAATGCCGATGTTTGAAAAAGTTCATATTGGGGGATTAAAGTTGGGGGTGCGGAGAGAAGAAGACAAAATATTCCCAAATGTCTCTTCCTTTCTCCAGGAGGGCCCCAAATGACATGGGGATTCTGTGATCAGAACTCCAGATATTTTTCTTTTATCTTTTTTTGGGGGGGGGGGGGAGCCGCCATTGTGGGAAAGGAAGGGTTCGGATTGAGATCAGGGCCTTGGCACAGGGCGGGCGGGGTGTCTGTGTGTGTTTTCCCCCCCGTGCTTTCTTATTTCCCCCTCCTCTTGCTAGTGGCTGGGGAGGGGAGCTGGTCGTGCAGTAGCCAGCATGAATTGCCCCCTTTGCTAAGCAGGCTCTGCTTTGGTTTGCATTTAAATGGGTGACTACATGTGAGCGTGGTGAGATATTTCCCTGAGGGGGGTGGGGCCATAGCTCAGAGGGACGGCATCTGCAGAAAGGTCCCTGGTTCACTCCCTGGCATCTCCAGTTAGGGCTGAGAAAGAACTCCATCTGGAATCCTGGAGATTCGCTGCCAGTCAGTGTAGACAACATTGAGCTAGATGGACCGTGAGTCTGACTCGGTAAAAGGCAGCTTTGTTAGAGGAGCCACCCAGGGGCGTATTTAGGGTAGGGCAGGCAGGGCATATGCCCCGGGTGCCACTTGAAGGGGGGCACCATTTTTTAAAATGAAAAAAAAAAATTTTAATGGCCACCGAAAACAAAATGGCCACCACGCATGCTCAAATGGCCTGTGCAAGGCCCTAGTATCTAGAGAAAGTCAAATTCTCCATTTATTTTTAAAACTTATGTAATAGTGATGCTACAATGCATAGTAGAGAATTAGACAGGCACTTCTGTTTAGTTTTCCAAGTGCACCTCCAGATAGTATTTGGGGATTTCTTGAGCCCCAGCATACTGAAATTTGTAGTTTTCCAGCATTTTTTGGTCTGGCTACGTCCACTGCTAAATAGTTTTTGAAATATTAAAAGATTAATGAGCTTGACTTGTATTTTTGAGCTGATATTATGGTAAAGTTATCTGAAAGATGGGTGTCAGATGTTTGGACAGGGGGCGCAATTTCAGTGCTTGCCCTAGGTGCTATTTTCCCTAGATACGCCTCTGGAGCCACCACTCAGTAGAAGAGCATCTGCTTTGCACGCACAAGGGGCCAGGTTCAACTCCTGGCAGCATCTGCAGGAAGGGCTGGGGAAAAAGCCCTGTCTGAAACTGGGCAGAAATGCTGCCAGTCCGTGCAGACAATACTGAGCCAGAGAGGCCAAAGGTCTGACTCAGTAGGCAGCGGCTACCTGGGCAATCTATGTAAAGTGGTACAGCCCAGACACCAATTGATGACCTCAATGGAGAAGGAAAAGACCTGGAGTCGTCCCTTCTCCAACCAATGTAGTTTGTTAGGCCCAGGTTTCTGCTTCCCGCCCCTGCGGCGAGGTTGCGTCACCGCTGCGTTTTCCTCTGCCGTCTCCTCAGAAGTGCACACATTCCGCTGCGAGGACTGCGACGAGCTCTTCCAGTCGAAGATGGATGTGAGGCGGCACAAGAAATACTCCTGCCACGCGGTCAGCTCCCTCTACGAGACGCTGAGCGAGGAGATCAAGCAGGAAGGGGCGGCCGACGGCCAGGTGCATGAGTGCAAGGACTGCGAGAGGATGTTCCCGAACAAATACAGGTAGGGCCGTTGGGATGCAATGATGTTGGCGGTGAAAGGACATGGTCAGGGGGGAGCCGTAACTCAGTGGCGGAGCGCCTGCTTCGTATGCATGCTGTCAGGAAGGGATTTCAGTGGCCCCGATTCTAACACAGCAACCTGTGTGAGAAGGAGCAAGCCCTTTAAGAGTTTCTTGAGACAGACACTTAAGGTCTCCAGAGAAGGTGGATTGAGGAAGTTACATCCTTGGATAGACAGCCTGTGCCCCTGAGTTTCCTACATGTCCATACTGCGGGAGCAGAATAAGGAAAGGGAGGAGGGTAAGAATGCAGCAAGCAGGTACAAAGAGCAGAGGGAGACCCGAGAATATCAGTCGACCAATCAGAAGGAGCCAGAGCGGAGAGAGAGGGAGAAAACCAGAGTGGGGGAACCAAGAGGAAGACCCTTGCTTATTATCTCTAATCCTAGTGCCCCCCATGGTCAATAGGACAGAAGGAGGAAAGAGTGGATGCTGTTGGAGTTGGGTCTCCAGTGCAGACATGATCAGGGAAGAGCCATGATTCAGTGGCAGAGCACCTGCTTCCACATGCAGAGAGCTGGTCTTGTGGTAGCAAGCACGAAATTGTGCCCTTTGCTAAGCAGGGTCCACCCGGGTTTGCATTTGAATGGGAGGCTCCATGGTTGAGCACTGGAAGCGATTCCCCTCAGCAGATGCTCTGGGAAGGGCATCTGCATGTTTGCATGCAGAAGTTCCCAAGTTCCCTCCCCGGCGGCATCTCCAAGATAGGGCTGAGAGAGACTCCTGCCGGCAACCTTGGAGAAGCCGCTGCCAGTCTGGGTGGACAGTACTGAGCTAGATGGACCGAGAGTCTGACTCAGTAGAAGGCAGCTTCCGATGTTCCTATCTGAGGTTCCGTGCTCTGCATTATAATTAAAACATTGGTGGTGGGGTGTCAGACGAGGAGGGGTATGCCAGTGGAACCCCCCTAGATCCAACAGATCTTGGGCAGCAAGAGTGTGTTGCCCCTGCTAAAGTTGCCTCCTCAGAGGACCCTAAAGCTCTGGGGATCTAGTCCCCCTCCCAGCCACTAGCAAGACCCCTGTCCCTTCCCAAGAACCACCCCTGTCTCCCCAAAGATCATAGGCAGTGCCGTGCATGGGCTGAACACCAGCACCACTGAAGAGCCGATCTTGTGCTAGCAAGCATGAATTGCCCCCTTTGCTAAGCAGGGTCCACCTTGGTTTGCATTTGGATGGGAGACCACTTGGGGGAGCTGTAAGATATTCCCCTTAAGGGAAGAAGTCATAGCTCAGAAGTGTGGGTGTGTTTCCTTTTAGGAGTCCCTTCCCTTCCCTTCCCTTCCCTTCCCTTCCCTTCCCTTCCCTTCCCTTCCCTCTTTTCATAATTCTGGAATTCAACCGTTGCTTATCCTGCAAGGTCTTTGGAGTTCTATGCAAATTTTTTATTAGCTGATACCCATGTCACAAGAATAATTGCCTGCTCTTTAGTTCCTGCCATCAAAGTACGTGGCAAGCTGATACGATCTGTCTAATTGTTCTGAATTGTTCCGAATCAATCTTTGCGTTTTTGAGTGTCCCGCGGTTTTAAAAATGTCATTGTTTTAACTACCTGTTTTTTTGAGTGGGATATCTTTGTTCGGGCTATGGCTAAACAAATACGCTGATTGATGGAACGATTGAGTCATAATTATGAACTGCATTCACCAATTGCCATGGCGGGGAGAATTAAGAATGCTGTATTTTTGAGGTGCACTGAATTCTTTAATAAAGTTATTCTTTATTAATAATTTTTTTCAGACAGGATGAACAATTTTAACAAACATACACGTTAAGGCAAGGGAACAAAACTGATTTTAAAAAATCATCTTGCAACCATATCAGGTTGAGAGAGAGAAATGTTGTGTTGTTTTGTATTTGATTTGAATTATATTTGTCCAGGTGTCACTTAAAATTTGGTATGTCTACAGTAATGGTTTTCTACCAAAGGCTATTTAAATAAATAAATATATAGTGAACCCTTTGGGGACAGGGAGCCATTTGTGTGTAAACCACTTTGGAGACTTTTCTTGGAAAGCAGTATTTAAATATTTGTCGTATCCCTATCCGTATCGTAACTCAGAATCTTGGTCGCTGTATTCCAACAACAGGTCTCAAGGATGAGAACCTTTGCCTGATCCCACAGACCAGCCCTGCACAACTTCAGCCCTCCAGAGGTTGGAGTACAAATTCCATCACCCCCAAGAACAGTGGCCAGTAGCCAGGGGTGATGGGAGTTGTAGTCCAACAACAGACCAAGGGACCACATTGTGCAGTCCTGCCATAGACCGCTTTCCCCAACCTGTGGTCATCTAGGAGATTTTTCACACCAGACTATGAGTCCACATCTCTTCTGGAATGGAGGGTGTGCATTTACATATCAGCCAGATTTACCCTGAAGTCCCTGCAAGCTGTCGGGGAGCACTTCACACACAATTCGGGTTTTTCATTGTGTTTTAGAGTGTAGCCCGGTTTATATCCAGGGTAAAAAAAAAAATCCACTTTTTGTGTTGGGTTTTTTGGGCAACTTTGAACTCATGGTAAAGCCTCGCAGTAAAACCACAATAAAGCCATGGAGCCATTTTGTGGCTCTTCCTTGGAAAAACAAATTCCCCACCATTTTTCATGGACAAATGGTGGAATTGAGGCTTGCAGGGGCATTGCTGGAAACTTGCACAGCATGGCCCGGTATGTCATTTCTTTAATTTCTGCCTTTTATAGCCCTTTTTCCCGACCCCGAGGAACCTAACCACCTCTATTCCCTTTGCCTCAAGGTCTCGTTATCCATGATTTTGTTATCCTAGTATTTGTAGGATACTATTATCCTACCAGTGGTAAGGCAGAATGGAACCCCTGTCAATGAGGGCCACCTATACAGAGAACTTCCATTCTTTCCGGAGGTTTTTTAAAGCCCAGTTTTGCAAAAAGATTAAGCCCCTCTATATGCTTCTCCTTGCAGCTTGGAGCAACATATGATCATCCACACCGAAGAGAGGGAGTACAAATGTGACCAGTGCCCCAAGGCCTTCAACTGGAAATCAAACCTGATTCGTCATCAGATGTCCCACGACAGCGGCAAGCGCTTTGAATGTGAAAACTGTGTGAAGGTATGCCCCCCCCCCCACCGGGTGCCAAAGGGCAGGCTCAGTTGCGTATGGATCAAAGAAATCAAGAGCGTGGCATTTGGGGATCCCCTCCCAGAAGAAACAGCCTGAAACAAAGCAGTTGAGCAATTGCACAAAGACCTCTGATCTCAAGTGTGTAGGAAGAAGGGTTGGGGGTTGAGCCGTTACACAATATAACCTGCAGTGCCCCTCTTGGTGCTTCTGCTTCAGTTCAATACACCCCTGGCAAGCTTGAAGATCTGTTCATGTTTTCCAAGCAGGGCCCATTCTGCCTCATTCTCAGCTGAGCCTACCTTGCAGGGCTGTTGTGGGGATAATTTACATGATCTCCACACTTCCTGGAGGAAAGGCCAAATAAAAATTGATGCTCTATGCTACAGCAGCCATGTGGGGGCTTGCATGGCATCATTTAATGTAATTTGGGGAATCCACGAGTTGTGTTTATGCACCTAGCATCTCCTGCCATGTAAAAAAACCTTCCCATGGCTGGTGTAATGTCTATTTCGGCCCTAAGAAAGAGTTTGTTATGGAGGCAGCAGAATTATGAGCGTCTTTTTAAAGGGTTATGTATCTTTATCAATTGGAAATATGTCCCTGAGGGCTACAGGATTCACAGGGACATGGTTTGGAGTGGCACAGAAGGCTGCAGAACGAAGGGGACAAAATTATGGAGGTAGCAAAATTATGAGCTTCTTTTAAAACATAGAAAATAAGGAAGGAACATAGCCTTATGAACTGAAAATATGTCCCTGAGGGCTGTGGGTTTTAAGGTAAAACAGTTGTGCATTCAAAATGTGAGTTTGAAATTCAAAACATTACATCCAAGGTTTGAGGGGCCCAGTTGGAATGTTGGGTTTTTAGGATGAAACAGCTGCACATTCAAAATGTGAATTTTCGGCTCGAAACTACACATTCAGAGTACTACAGAAAATGTCACCAGAATCGAATAATTCGAAGATTTGTAGATTTTCCGCTCTGAAAGTTAAAACTGTACAAATAGAAGATGCAGAGGAAGCTTCTGGGATATGGCCACATGCCAACACTGACTGTGATCATCTTTGGGGGGGGGGGTAGAAAACATACAAAAAGGTCAAATCCTTATCCGAATGCCAGTTGCAGGGGCGCAATGGCAGGAGAGGGAACATGCCTTCAACTCTGCCTGTGGGCTTCCCACAGAGGCAACTGTGGCATCAATCGGCCTGAGGCCTGATCCACCAAGGCCCTTGTGTTCTTCCCAAACAATCCATGCAGACGTGTCTAACCGCCCAGAGACGTGAGTTTGGGCGGTATACAAATATGTCAAATAAATAAATAAATATTAAAATAAAATAACAGATAGGGGTGTGCACGAGCAGTTTGGCACCAAACCGCTTCAGTTTGGATTTGGCTGGTTTGAAGGTTTGATTGCAGACGAACCGAGGGTGGTTTCATCTGCGAGACAACCGAACCGAGCCCGGTTCAGGCAAGCTGGTTCGGCGCTGGGGCGGCAGCGAGAGAAGTAGTAAGAGGATCTGCTTACTTCCAAGCACACTGCCTGCCCCACTGCTCCCCCCTCTCCCCCGGCACAGCCCATAGCTAAAGTGTGCATGCTCCTCCCTCCTTTATCAAGTCTCTCACTCTGCAGTGGCTCAGATTCCCCTTTACTAGTATTAGCCACTGAACTGCCAAACTGGTGTGGTTAAATGGACCAGGCCGGCTGCTCGGTTCAACCAAACCGGTTCAGCAGCATGCAGTTTGGCTCAAATTCGTTTTGAATTCGAGCTGAACCATGATGTTTGGTTCGAGCACACCCCCACTACAAAGAGCGCTGCGCAACTCTGGCCCTCCAGCTGTTTTTGGACTACCGCTCCCATCATCCCCAGCCACAGTGGCCAATCATCAGGGGCGATGGGAGCGGTAGTCCAGCACTTTGTGGGCCCAAGTTGTGCACCCCTGCTCCAACGCCTTGCCGACGTTTGCACTTCCCGCCGCCGAGCACCAGCCGACGTGGTGACTCTTGACTCTGTTCTCAAGGCAATTCTTTCCCCCTCTTCCAGGTATTTACTGACCCCAGCAACCTTCAGCGGCACATCCGTTCCCAGCACGTCGGCGCACGGGCGCACGCCTGCCCGGACTGTGGGAAAACCTTTGCCACTTCGTCGGGCCTCAAGCAGCACAAACACATTCATAGCACTGTCAAACCTTTCATATGTAAGTTGTCAAGGCCTTCTCTGAGATTTGCCTGGCTGCTGTAATTGCACATATCCTGAGTGGTGGTGGTGGAGGGGGACGGGAGGTGAGCAGCGTCAGCCCTACCTCCGTGAGCAGCCGCCGTAATTTTATAGGTCAGAGCACAAGATGAAATTCCACCGCCGTTTTTCTTCTCCTTTATGCATGGCTCCTGTTTTTCCAGTAAACAGTTCTGGCAGTTTTTTGACAGGTTAAGAGCTGTGCTCCACAGCAGGGCCCGCTAATTTTGCCAGTACTTTTTCATTGTGTGTCCCCTTACCCCCGCCCCCCCCCACTTCCTTACTTCAATTCTACCCCCCCCCTTATTGGGCATAAATAAACAGCTGACACAGCCTGACAGAAAGTTGCTTCTGGGGTGCCCAAGTAATCGTGCAGCTTAGCAGGCAAGATTTGGGAAGGGGGACGGAGTGGGTCTGCACTTCCTTCCATTTAGTCCTCCATCTGTTCCGTGGTATACGCTGCCTTTAAGTGTCCACTTAGCTGCCTAAAGAGAGACATCTCAGCCAACATTCCCAAAGACGTAACAGACCAGGGAGGCCCAGTGACAAGCTGAGCATTCTCCCCGACAGACGTTCAGCCATGAATCTGAGGTGGCGGGCAAAATTTCCCCTTGGGCTGATTTTGAGGGGGAAACCAGAGAAATCCCGACACGTTCAGGGGCATCTCAATGCCAGTTGATAGTAGGCAGCTTCAATTGTTCCTTGAAATTTGCTTGTCTTCGGCCAGCAAATTTTGGCCATTGGTACCATGCCAGGGAACGAAGGCTCATTGTGATTTTTGGCAATGCCTCTCCCCCTAGAGGCGGGAAGTAGGTGATAACAGGGATGCACCTAGGCAGTTTTGCTGCCCAGACTGCCCCCGTCACAAGCCCCCCCAAAACTACTTTTGGAGGGCCTCCTTCCATGAAAAACTTCCATTAAAAAAAAAAAAAAGAATTCAGCCATGCCGTGTGGCCAAGGGGGGGGCTGCCAGGAGGGGTCGTCCAGCAGTCTTTCTCCCCCCGCCCCGAGCCAGCGGCTGGAGTGATGCTTGAGCCGTGCAAGGGCTGTAATTAAAAAAACATGGAGGTTCGGCATGGTGGGCTGGAGGGGGGGCTGCTGGAGCCCCCCCAGCCATTTGGAGCCCCCCTGACCTTGGAGGCCATGGATCAGGGCCCCAGGGTCCGGGGGGGTTAGAGCCCCTTTGGGTGATAGCACTGTTGCACTTACAGCTGTCTCTGTGTTATCACCCCTAAATTGTAGCTGGGGCCGATTGAAATTGTAATTCAGCAATAGCTGGAGTCCCACAGGTTGGGAATCCCTGCTATCCTGAGTTCCTTTCAGCCCTTCCAGGATAAAGCAGATGTTTTTCTTGCAATTATTATTATTATTATTATTATTATTATTATTATTATTATTATTATTATTATTGTTACATTTATATCCCGCTCTTCCTCCAAGGAGCCCAGAGCGGTGTACTACAGACTTGAGTTTCTCTTTCACAACAACCCTGTGAAGTAGGCTAGGCTGAGAGAGAAGTGACTGGCCCAGAGTCACCCAGCTAGTCTCATGGCTGAATGGGGATTTGAACTCGGGTCTCCCCGGTCCTAGTCCAGCACTCTAACCACTACACCACGAGCTGAGCCCTGATTTAGGGAATACTGACCTGCTGAAAAGAGCATTTTAAAGTGAGGTGGGATCAATCAAGGGAGCATCATTTCTTTCTCATCAGTTCGGCATCTTCCTTCCTGCTGATGCAGACAGTAAGAAAAGCAAAGACAGATACCCCGATAAAAGCACCTGCCAAATTTTATTTGCTAGGATAATTTAATTCCAAACTACACACGCACGCACGCACAAAAGGAACCCTTGAGGTGGGACAGCACACGATATGACGTTTCTGCAAATTTGCTCATTGAATGAGCCTTTTCCCATTGGAATTCAGAAAGCTGCTGCCAGTCAGAGTAAACATGCTCAGGAGCGCCTGTTCTCACCAGCAGCAGCTTAGGGCATGGCAGCTCAGGTTCTTCCCACACAACTTCCCTGCGCTGCCATGCTTTCACATAGGAATGTGCAAAAAATTCAACCGAATCGGTTCAGATTAGCACTGAATTCAAATCTATTTGATCTGAAACTGCTTGCACAGAATGGGAGCTGTATGAGCTGATTCGAATTCAGGCCAATTCAAATTGAATTCCAGTGAATTCCGGTTCAGGCGAATTCGAATCGGTTTGAACAAATCCCATTCTGTGCGAGCAGTTTCCCGCCGAATCCATTCGGATCCGCATCGAATTTGAAACGATTCAGTCGGATTTTTGGCACATCCTTACTTTCATATTTAATTTCATATTGGGTTTTGGTCTTTTGGTTTCTGTTGACGCTTTAGGTGAGGTCTGCCACAAGTCCTACACGCAGTTCTCCAACCTGTGCCGCCACAAGCGCATGCATGCAGACTGCCGCACCCAGATCAAGTGCAAGGACTGCGGGCAGATGTTCAGCACCACCTCCTCGCTCAACAAGCACCGGCGCTTCTGTGAGGGCAAGAACCATTATAACCCGGGGGGCATTTTTGGTCCCGGCTTGCCGTTGACTCCCAGCTCCATGATGGACAAATCCAAGTCTTCTCCCAACCTCAACCACACCAGCCTCGGTTTCAATGATTACTTCCCAACCCGGCCGCATCCGGGTGGGCTCCCTTTCTCGCCCGCACCTCCAGCTTTCCCAACCCTCGCTCCTGGGTTCCCAGGCATTTTCCCGCCCTCGCTGTACCCCCGACCCCCCTTATTACCCCCCACACCACTGCTCAAGAGCCCCATCAACCACACTCAAGACGCCAAGCTTCCAAGCCCCCTGGGGAACCCAGCTCTCCCACTGATTTCTGCGGTGAGCAACAGCGGCCACCCGGCCTCCGGGGAGGAGAGATTCAACAGCAGCAGCCTGGGGAACTCCTACCTGGAGAAGCTCAAAGCCAGGACCAGCGACATGTCCGACGCCAGCGACTTTGAGGACGTGAACACGACCACGGGGACGGACCTCGACACCACCACGGGGACCGGGTCCGACCTGGAGAGTGACGCGGAGAGCGACCGGGACAAAACGAAAGAGAAGGGCAAGCCAGCAGAGAGCAAGCCAGACTTTATCAACAGCTCGGTGCCCACCAGCTCCGCCAACAACATGGGTGACCTCCCGCTTTTCTACTCCCAGCATTCCTTCTTCCCTCCCCCCGAGGAGCAGCTGCTCCCCACGGCGGGAGCCGCCAATGACTCGATAAAGGCCATTGCCTCCATTGCGGAGAAGTACTTTGGGCCTGGCTTCATGGGGATGCAAGAAAAGAAGATGGGCTCCCTCCCTTACCATTCCATGTTTCCCTTCCAGTTCCTCCCCAACTTCCCCCACTCACTGTATCCCTTCACGGACCGGACCCTCAACCACAGCTTGCTGGTCAAGGCTGAACCAAAGTCACCGCGGGACCTGCACAAACTGGGCGGCGCCAGCTCCGAGTCGCCCTTTGATCTCACCACGAAGCCAAAAGAAATGAAGCCAGCCTTGCCGCCCCCCAAAGTCTTGCCCGTGCACCCCTCCGGGGAGGAGCAGCCGCTGGATCTCAGCATCGGCAACCGCATCCGAGCCAGCCAGAATGGGAGCCGGGACTCCCGGAAGAACCACATCTACGGGGAGCGGAAACTCATGGCCAGTGAAGTATTACCCAAGATTTCTCAGGCTCAGATGCCTCCACAGCCATCCTTACATTACGCTAAGCCGTCGCCGTTTTTCATGGACCCTATCTACAGGTATTAACATACCCTGCCTTAAATTCTGCCCCCTACAGGCAGCACCGTGTGTGTGTGTGTATATGTGTATGTGTGTGTGCGTGATTTAATGACTGCCCCCATCCAACAGAGACTTGTTGGCAAAGCTGTCATGCTCTGGGCAGCTACACACGATCAGCTGAAGGTCAGTATGAAGTCCCAAGACTTTGGTTTGGGGCGGTATAAAAATCCATTAATTAATTAATTAATTAATTAATTAATTCAATCAATCAATCAATCAATCTAGAAGCGGGAATGGGAGGTGTCTGCAAGTATTCGTCATATGGTCCTCTATGTCATCTGAAGCCACCAGCATTGACGGTTACCAACTTTTGCCCAAGATTCTGTGAACTTTGTCAAGTCTCTATGTAAACCACCCTGAGCCATTTTTGGAAGGGTGGTATAGAAATCAATCAATCAATCAATCAATCAAATAAATAATAAGTTGTCCGTGAGCCAGGCCCACACATTTTGAACATCGGTATCATCTCAGGGGACAAATGCTCCCAGTAATTTGGGGCAACTACTACCCCTCTACCCCCGAGGTGGAGAATAGGTGATAGCATTGTTCCATTTACAGCTTTCTCTGTGTTGTCGCCCTTTTTATGCCTATTCCCAAACAATTGGGGTAAAACTGCACTCATTGCACGGAGCAATAATGTCAGGGTCAGGTATCGGGGTCAGAGCACCAGGTCAGGGTGAGAGTAACAAGGAACAAGTGGTTGTCCTCTCTCCATGGAGTAATCCGTGGAGGACATTCCTGCTGGTGGTCATTTCCACCCCTCGGACAACATCTATGAAATTGGATGGTCGTTTTTGTGTTTTTAGATAGATAGCTTTTTTTTTACAGCCTTAAGACAACGACGCACAAATAAGACCAGCAACACGGAGATAGTTTTTTGTGTTTTAAGGACTTTCCCGAGCTTTTTAAACACCCTTTCAAATGTGGGCACTGTAAATCCGATAGCCAGGATGACGAAAGCATGAGGACACACGGCAAGTTGAATGGCTTGCAATGCTATCACCATTTCCCCCCTCACTAGGTGGTAGACCTGATCAAACATCACCCTGAGCATTTGTCTCCCCCAAATGGTACTGACCACCCTGGCTGGCTCACGGACAAGCGAGCTTCAAGCCTTGGTGACAGAAGTCGGGATCTTGGGAGAAACGGGACAGGAACCAGACTTGGGAGGCTTCAGATGACGCCCTGGAGCACTGGAGCGCATGAGCCTAGACTCCGTACTGACTTTCATCTGATTGTGTGAAGCCATCCACTTTGCGTGGCTAGCACTAATACAGCGGTTGTTAACTTCAAATATTTGTGGACTACTTTTCAGCAAATAGTTCACAGCAGC
This sequence comes from Hemicordylus capensis, assembly GCF_027244095.1. Classification (NCBI taxonomy): domain Eukaryota; kingdom Metazoa; phylum Chordata; class Lepidosauria; order Squamata; family Cordylidae; genus Hemicordylus; species Hemicordylus capensis. Next base: position 9,168,834 of record NC_069672.1, on the reverse strand, counting down.
CATGTGTGTAATGAAAAGAGTGAGCAAGTGGCTCCCTGTCCCCAAGGGGCTCATCATCTAAAAGGAAACACAAGGAGAGGGCATCAGCCACGGCCACTGAACAGACCCTAGGCTGGGCTGAATAGGGGCAGTTGCTTTCCTCCTCTGAAATATGAGAAAATCGTGTTTTTAACAGGTGCCTCTTATTTGTTTGTTTTACTATTTCTATCCCGCTCTTCCTCCAAGGAGCCCAGAGCGATATACATGGGTTATGTTGATCCTCACAACAGCCCTGTGAGGTAGGTTAGGCTGAGAGATGCATGACTGGCCCAGAGTCACCCGGTGAGGCAAGTCTCATGATTAGTGAGACTCGCCTTTAGGGGGTTTGTGGGGAGAGCGGGCTTAGTCCGCTCTCCCCACAGATGGTCAGAAGGGAAGCCCTGGGCTGCCGGATCAGCCGCTCGCATGACTGCCAGCTCCGTCACTGAGCTGGAGGGGGCTGTGGCGATCAGGTGCTGCGCGCCCCCCGGAAGTTCTAGGATCCCCCGTGTGAGTGCGCGGGGCATCCTGGAAAGACCCCCAGGGTCGGGAGGCTTGTTTCAGCCTCCCGGAGGGGGTCTCCTCATGTTACCGCACCACGGAGCCATGCTGTGGCAATACACGATCAAAAAGATGCGGTCAAAAATGATCAAAAACCTCGGCTGATTGTGAGAATCTCCTCAGTGAGTTTCAAGGCTTACTGGGGATTCGAACTCAGGTCTCCCCGGTCCTGGTCCAACTCTCTAACCGCTACACCACACTGGCTTTACCCAGTTAGCTCGGGTGATGCCCAAACTGCCAGAATGTCTTTTATAAATTTAAACGCATAATCCCCGTAGCAAAAGGAACAGTTAGAGCCGGGCTACTGCAGATGTTGACCTACAACTCCCATCCACCCGGACCATTGGCCACTGTGGCTGGGGATTCTGGGAGCTGTAGAAGATTGAGCTTGTTGAGAGCATCCCACAACAGCCACTGGGGAGGCACTGGCCGAATTCAGATGTAACAGGAAACCGGAAGTCCCCGCTTCTCATTTCCATGGCTACGCTTCCGAATGTGGGAAACCAGAGTGAAGGGCAAAAAGGGACCCGCGGTTTCCCTTCCCGAACTCCACTCTGAGCCTTCAGTTCAAAGTGGAGTTTGGCCAAGTACAACTCAGGTTTTGCAGCGCCAGAGTGAAATCCGAACGCTGGCACCCCAGTTCCGGCCCTACGGAGCCAGAGCTGAGGGAGGGAGGCCCGACTGGCTGTGCAGATTGTCCTCCTCTCAAGAAGAAAGCCCACACAACCAGCTCCCCGGCCTCTCTTCAGCCTTGCTGGCGGCAGAGAGGCAGCTCTCCTGAAGTCTGAGCGTGAACGGGAGAGCAGGGGGAGGAAGCACGGAACCGCGGGTCCACTGGTTCTGCCTTACGTCTCAAGGCAGCCACTGTGTTTCTTTTTAGATCGTGATTCTTTCTGGGACAGGGGACCATCTTGTTTTTCTATATGTATCTATTTTTCGATGTAAACTGCTTTGAAGACTTTGGTTGAAGAGTGGCATATAAATATCCATCGTAGCAGTAGCAGAAGAAGAGAGCTGCCATTTTGAGAAGGTGCCCCACAGCCCAGTTCTGAGGGGCCGCTTGCTGACCTTTGCCTGAGGGGGGCGCTCATTGATTATTCATGTTCAGGGGCTCACCTAGCCAAAACTGGTGCCCGGACTGCCCCAGTGTGACCCCCCCCCGCCCCGCCATGAGGCCCTATTGAGTTTGGGGGTCCTCCTGCCACCACCAGAGGTTCCCAACCTGTGGTACTCCAGATTTTACTGAACTACAACCCCCATCACCCCCAGCCACAGTTTATTGCAGCTGGGGTTGATGAGAGTTGCAGTTCTGGAACATCTGGAGTGCCACCGGTTGGGAATGGGAACCCCTGTGTAAACAATACTAAGCTAGATGGGCAAAGGTTTGATTCAGTAGACGGCAGCCTCATACGTTCATAAGAATGGTTTTCCTGCCTCAAAGAGCTTACAAAATTCGGCAGAGAACAGATGGAGAGGCTGTAGCTCAGAGGGCAGAGGAGCACCTGCTCCCCATGCAGTCCCTCGCATCCCCCATTGGAGCCGAGAAAGACTCCTGCCTAGAATCTCTGGAACCCTCAGCAGCTGCTGCCAGATGGTGCAGGCAATCCTAAACTAGACGGACCAAGGTTCTGACTCAGTAGACAGCAGGTTCTGACACAACCCAACGGCTTGATAATAAGCAGTGCTTTGAATTGTGTGGATATTCCTGGACAAATGGGTCTGAAAGGGTCGGGGGGAGAGCACCTTGTCTGCATGCGTGGCAGATAAGTCTGGGGAAACGTGACATCATGATATAAAGAAGCCAAGAACCTGTCAGCTCAGACGAAGCCAACTCGGCTCTCTTGACAGATGGTGAGGGAGAGAGAACAGCGAAGGAATGAAGCGTCCTTTCAGGCCCTTTCCCCACCAACGCTTTCGCGATGGGAACCATGTGGCTTTGGGGTGTCCCTGTTCAGCTCCTACGATTCTTAGGACCTTGCCCACATTTGCCCACATCTTTGGGTCTCCCTTTGAGTCATGACCCTCGGCGAATACCCTCGGAGGCATGACAGAAGGCTGTGGAAACACTCGCTCCGGTCCTTGGGAGAGAAACGAGATCGGGAGGGGTGGAGTCCTTCCTCGGAGAGACCCCAGCTCCTCTGTGTCTAGGCTGGAGATCATGCCAGAATATGTTAACATTAAAGAGTCGAGAGATGTGAACCCGTCTGCGGATGCGATCCGTCGTTGATTCGGTCTGAAAAGGTTGATTATGAGGTTACCACTCCCTCCTCCCCTCCAGCAGCCCCATGGGATGCCCAGCTGGCTTTAAAAATCAAATTAAAAAAGATAGACACCTTTCCCAAGCGTAAGCTGTGTATGCCCTACAGTGCTTCGAAGCCCTGTAAGGTATGTAACCCTCTGTCTTGCTGTCCAGCAGGGTGGAGAAGCGGAAGGTGGTGGACTCAGTGGGAGCACTGAAAGAGAAGTACCTGAGGCCTTCCCCGCTGCTTTTTCATCCCCAGGTAAGGCCAAAGGAGAGGGGGGTTGGTCTTGTGGCAGCCAGCATGACTTGTCCCCTTCGCTAAGCAGGGCAGTTTCCTATGTTCCTATTGTCATTTAAGGCAACATGAGGGCTCCCGAAACAGACGCGAGCCTGAATTGTCACCTTTGCTAAGCAGGAACTTCCCTGGTTTGCTTTGGGATGGGTCACTACATCTGAGCACTGTCTGCTGTAAGATATTCCCCCTTAGGGAACGGGGCCGTAGTTCAGTGGGGAGAGCATCTCCTTTGCATGCAGGATTTCCTGGGTTCAAGCCCAGGTAGGGCTGGGAGAGATTCGGGCCTGAAACCCTGGAGAACCCGCTGCCAGTTAGTGTAGAAAATACTGAGCGAGGTGGACCAAGGGTCTGACTCGGTATAAGAGAGGAGGACCATAGCTCAGTGGAGAGCTCCTGCTATGCGTGCAGAAGGTCCCAGTTCCAATCCCTGGCAGCACTTCCAGGTAGGTCTGGGAGAGACTCCTGCCTGCAACCCTGGAGAACCCGCTGCCAGTCAGCATAGACAATACTGAGCGAGGTGGACCAAGGGTAGAAGGCATCTTCCTATGTCCCTGTGACCAGATCTGCTTAGCTCCAGCAAGGGGGCTGAATCACCTGCCTTCAGGTCATGACCTCAGCCCTGAGCACTCCTCTCTGTCTCCCTTCCACCCCATTTGCATGAGTCAACCCCTCCAGTCTGGTTCCATGGACCCGTGTCTGTGCATGCATTGTTCCTTGCAGGAGCATTTCCTACTTTGGATAAGCAGCCGTCACCACTTTGTGGAAGGCGAGCACGAGTTGCTTTCACAGCTAAACATAGTCCCGGCATTGTTCCGTCTCGGCCGGAGAGTTTGGTTAACAACTTCCCTTGATTTTCCTTCTGAGCCGGCCGTACAATGGAGACTGGCAGCCCGGGAACATCCTGTGTTTGTGTGGGTTAGAATAGCCCCGAAAGGGGCTGATAGTTCTCCTCGCAAGTCTGGTGAGAAAGATACAAGCGCCTTTCAAGAGCGCGCATTGGGGGAAGTGATCCCCCCCCCCCAAAACCCAGCTAGTGAAATTCAGACCAGGGGAAATATCTGTCAAGCTTGGATCCTGACAATCCTATCCATATCTCTCTATTGTGCAAGCAAGCCCATTCGGAGTAATCTTTTAGGGCATTTATTGTGGTGACAGAGGGATTATTAAGGCATCAGATGAAAGTACAGAGCTTGCAAACGTGCAGAAAAAACAGAGAGGAGAGGTCGTCTTGTGGAAGGAAGCATGACTTGTCCCCTTTGCTAAGCAGGGTCCACCCTGGTTTGCATTTGAATGGGAGACTGCATGTGTGAGCACTGTGAGATATTCCCCTTAGGGCAGGGCTGCTCAGATTCAGCCCTCCTGCATAATCCCTCCTCCCATAATCCCTGGCTATTGGCCACCATGGCTAGGGATTATAAGAGTTGTAGTGCAAAAACAGCTAGGGGGCCTAAACTGAGCAGGCCTGCCTTCAGGGATGGGGCCATTCTGGGAAGAGCACCTGCATACTTGCATGCAGAAGGTTCCAAGTTCCCTCCCTGGCAGCATCTCCAAGATAGGGCGGAGAGAGATTCCCGCCTGCAGCCTTGGAGAAGCCGCTGCCAATCTGTGTAGGCAATACTGAGCTAGACAGACCAAGGGTCTGACTTGGCAGAAGGCAGTTTTTAATAACAACTCCTACCAAAACTGATATTCAGGGAGTTTTCCGAGCCTGTGGCATGAACGCTGGGTTCTCGATTGCTTTGAAAATGTGGCCTGTTATCTTTCTGAAAACCTCTTAGACGAAAGAAAACTGGGTGTTTCCCTCCTTTTTCTTTTTTCCTTCCCTGCATGGTTTTGTGTGACTCCTGCACAATCTGTTCCAAATGGGCCTCAAGCCCACGTCACGCAGGGCTTTATGATTCCTTACTGGCATGCCGACCCCTCACCTAACGCCTGTCTTTCCTTCTTCCTCTCCTTGTTTGTGTCATTTCAAACCAGTCCCTGGTTCCTGAAAGAGCAAAATGCTCCCACCAAATGGAGAGGCCCGGGCCCGGGTTTGGGACCTTTCAGAAAGGCTCAGGACGCCTCACCCTGGCACAGCCTTCTGTGATTAAGTGCCAAAAGCCCAGTGAACATCTCTTGCTACTCCAGAGAGCAGCTGAGTGAGAAGAGACACCTCTTCAAGATCCAGCAGTCTTTGTAACCAGAAGGGTTTTATTGCATGACTGGCAGAAGAGGTCTTTTGCAAGCGGCTGGCTTGCTATTTATCGGAGGGGCACCGGGGCTCTTCTAATGACTTGCATGGATATCTTTTCTTTTGTTTTGTTTTGTTTTGTTTTGTTTTGTTTTGTTTTGTTTCAGGTTTGTGAACACTTGTCAGCCATCTGCAATTCATCCCTCAATGATTGGGATAATTTTCTTTTTTTTTCCTTCCTTCCTTCCTTTCTTCTTCCTTTCCTTCCTTCTCTTGATAAGGATTATTTTCCTTCTGCAATTCATTCTTAATTACTAGGTTTCTCTTTCTTTCTTTCTTTCTTTCTTTCTTTCTTTCTTTCTTTCTTTCTTTCTTTCTTTCTTTCTTCCCTCCCTCCCCTCCTCGGGTCCCAGCAACACTCTCCCCCAGCAGCCTACCCGTTATTTATTTATTTATTTATTTATTTATTTATTTATTTATTTATTTAACATTTATATCCTGCTCTTCCTCCAAGGAGCCCAGAGTGGTGTACTACATACTTGAGTTTCTCTTTCACAACAGCCCTGTGAAGTAGGTTAGGCTGAGAGAGAAGTGACTGGCCCAGAGTCACCCAGCTAGTGTCATGGCTGAATGGGGATTTGAACTCGGGTCTCCCCGGTCCTAGTCCAGGTCTCTAACCACTACACCACGCTGGTCCTCCATGCACATCATTCCCTGGCATCTCCAGATAAGGGCTGGGAGAGACTCCTGCCTGCAACTTTGGAGAAGCTGCTGCCAGTCTGGGTAGACATTACGGAGCTAGATGGACCAATGTCTCACTCGGTATAAGGCAGCTTCCGATGTCCGTATGGTCCTGCAACATTTGTCATTACTCATCAGAGGTTCCTTCTCCATCATAGGGTAATCCCAACCAATCAGGGATCACATAGTGAACGTTCTATCATTGACTTGATGTGGTCCAGGACTTGATTTAGACCAGTTTCAAGTTGGCATTTTGCTCAGTCAGCTACCCAAATCGGGGTGTGGGGGAAATGGTGATCTGAATTTTGTCCCATTGCGCTCTGTTTTTGGAAATTTGGAAGCCACCGATTATGACCCACATTCTCCATGGGCGCTTCCAGCAGGATGGGCAATGGCTCCATCATCTCCACTTCCCCAGCACCCAAACCCCGCGGGGGAGCCGCCAGTCGCTCAAAACCCTTTCCCTTGTGTCCACAGATGTCGGCGATAGAAACCATGACGGAGAAACTGGAGAGCTTTGCGTCCCTGAAGGCGGACCCCGGCGCCTCGCTGCAGCCCCTCCCGCATCACCCCTTCAACTTCCGGTCGCCACCCCCCACGCTGTCTGACCCGATTCTCCGCAAGGGCAAAGAGCGTTACACCTGCAGGTAAACACCAGGGTGGGCCGCTGCCGACTCCCGAGAGCAATAGAGCAAAGCGAAGCTCAGCCGGAGGGTAGAAGTTCAGGGCCAGAATTGATGTGTTGCCCGCAAGGTCATTCTCACAACCAAGGATGGGGGAGCCAAGGGGGAGGCAAGCTCCAACCTTCCTGTTCCCGCACAAGAGCCTCCTCTGGGCGTTGCTCCTCATGCTCCCATGCGACCTCGTGGAGCTTCATGTGGAGCCCCAGAGCCCAGGATGGAGGGGGGACACTCACGCTGTGCCCTCCAGGATCCCACAATGCCCTGTGCAAGCAGCGGAGCGGCTGCCCTCAGCATTGCAGCCGCTCCGCTCTGCCTGGCCCCTCTTTCCCACCAACTCTCTGATTAACATGGCCGTCGGATGCCCGGGAGGAGTTTTGCAGGTGGCGCAGCGGGGAAATGCTTGACAAACAAGCAGAAGGTTGCCGGTTCGAATCCCTGAAGCAGCAGCGATATAGGAAGATGCTGGAAGGCATCATCTCATACTGCAAGGGAGGAGGCAATGGTCAACCCCTCCTGTGTTCTACCAAAGACAACCGCAGGGCTCTGTGGGCTCCAGGAGTCGAAATCAACTTGACAGCACACTCTACCTTTATGGTGCAGATGACCAGAAGACAGGATAGGAAGGGGGTTGTTTTTCTCCTACCTCACTTTTAACCTGGGTAGCCGATCTGGGCTACCCAGGGATGGAGCTTCTGTGTCTGGAGGGCTCCCACTGCCCCAGACGTCTAGAGCTACCTGGGATAACCCTCTCCTGCCCAGGTAGCCCTGTTCATGAGAATAGCTCCAACATCTCTTTCAAAAGCAGCTGTGGGAGGGGTGAGTCTGGTCAGGGCCATGGCACAGGGGTGGGGGGTGAGGGTGGGCACAACTTTTCCCCTTCCTTTCCCCCACATCCATTCCCTGAATGATGCTACAACATGCTGTTGTGTCCTTCCCAGGGCATTCTGGGAAAACCCAAATGGTGGTCTGGTGGAGAACTGCCAAGGGGAATCCTAATGTTTCCATTGCTGCCACCACTACCAACCCAGAGTGAGTGGCAAAAGCATAAAAGGCACCTCTCTGCAGCCAGAGAGTGGTCCTCTCCCCCCCCCCCAAATGCTCTCTGAGAAATAAATGCATGTTGAATTCGCCAAATGGGGCCCCAATGTTCATTTTGAATGAAAAAGCCCAAATGGGACAACTGTTCAGATCTGCCCTCCTCATAACAGCAGGGCAAGTTTGACACTGAATGATGATGCTTCAACTAATAGGATTCCCTATATAAGTGGACAATAAATAGTCTCTTGGTCCCACCACTAGAGCGACTTGATTTTAAAAACATGGCCCCAAGGTGACTGTGTTTTCACTTCCTAGGTACTGTGGTAAGATCTTCCCCCGTTCAGCAAACCTGACGAGACATCTCCGGACGCACACAGGAGAGCAGCCTTACAGGTGAGTACAGGCATCACTCATAAAATGAAGACCAAGAGCAGAGCTCAGGAAGTTCTCTGGTGAAGATGGCTGGCCATAGGTTTGAGGCAAATGCAGTCAAGCCATCACTCTGTTAAGGCTTTTCACTCTGTTAAGGCTTTTCACTCTGTTAAGGCTTTTCACTCTGTACGTAAAGCCTTCACTCTTAAGGCTTTTCACTCTGTAAAGCCTTCACTCTGTAAAGCCTTCACTCTGTATGTAATTTGGCCATGGACCAAATTGTTGGAATGTTACGATCCTCCACGATGAGGACTGGAAACCTAATTGTAGGTCTAGCCTCACAAAGCTTGTATCACGACCCAAACGGATGGGGTGCCGTGTATATAATTACTCCTGATGCCAGATGGCAAATTATAGCACCGGTGTGTCCTACTGAGTTGGATCCAATAGATGAGTAGATTAAAAAGCTCCCTTCTCACCCTTCTTTAAAGCAGTGTTTTCACCATCCTGTGATGGCAGCCAGCATAGCCTGCTTTTTAAAAGGAGCGAGCAGATTCCGAGAAGGTCACTCTAGTTACAGAGCCTCCATGGTCAAGTGCAGCAGCACAAGTGCCATCTCAGAGCAGGGCTGCTCAACTTCGGCCCTCCTGCAGATGTTGGCCTACAACTCCCATAATCCCTGGCTATTGGACACTGTGGCTGGGACTTATGGGAGTTGTAGTCCAAAAACAGCTGCGGGGGGGGGGGGGGCGGGCAGAGTTGAGCAGGCCTGGTGTAGAGCAAGCAAAGCTTCCCACGCCTGCTTTTCAGTATGTCCATGCCCCAGTTCTCCTGTCCTGACTGCAATGGGAACTCACAGCAGGGGTGACGCTTCCGTGAGGCGGGGTGAGGCAGTCACCTCAGAAACGAGCACAAGGAAGGGCAGTGGAAAAACCCCTGCCACCATGGGTACGTCCTCACTGTCCACTGCCACAACTCTTCCTCACCCTGTTAAGGATGTGGTGGGACATTATCGTAATGTCCTTCATCTCAGGCAGTAAAATGCCCCAGCCCACAGAGCATGAGGGACATCTGAACATTGTGAAGGAAGCTAGAGCCAGGCTGGAGCTACAGCACCTTGGTCAGCTCCAGTCAGACAAGTTGCTCTGACGGTGCCTGGAGCTCAAGTGAGCCTTTATATACACCCTGGGCCTGGCTACCTCTTCCAGGCTCCACCCCCTTCTGGAGGTGTGGCCTGTCTTAAAGGGGTAGACCCCTGCCCTGCGGCCTAGCACACTGCTGCTTCTCTGTTGCTAACTCCCATCTAGTTATCATGCTCCAAGCTGAGCTGGAGTCTCTCCTAAAGGAGGGTTGGCTCTATCTGCTGGGACTCCCCCCACCTTCATTTTACAAGTATGTTTCTGTATTTGGCTGGTTTGAATGGTTTCAGTGAGCCGTTTTGAATTATGGAAGAAAAACGGGTATCTGTTTTTAAAAAATAAGTGCGTGAACTTTCACCTGTGCAAAAGAACAAAAAGGATTTATGCATTGCAGCTCAGATGAAGCATCTGAGTGACATAGAGGGCAGCAAAAAAAAAAAAAGAGAGAGAGGGGATTATTTTTAATAAGATGAGCAGCATATTCTTGAGTGGGGTTGTGGAGTCCACATATCCCTAAAACAAACTTTTAGTGAATTTAGTGACGCTGCAGTTTGCATCTTTCTTTTGAAATTCACCCAAGTCTCATTTACATGTGGGACATTCATCCTTTCCCCCACTTTTCTTCAAAGATCTGCTTGTACTGACCTCCCCACTCCCCTTTCATTTTGTAATTGCTCTCCTTTCTCCCGCCTTGTCCTAATCTGTCAATTACTTTATTTTTCTTTGAATGAAACGAATACCACCATGCACCCTTGTCAGACCCAAGGCGCACTCCTGATGATTCACAGCTTGTTTAGCCCGGGTTTCTTCCAAAAAAGGAGACGTTGATACTTAAGTTAGCAAAATAAAGATGTATTTGGTCTGGTCCCTTCCCAGAAAAAAAAAATCCACACACAGTAGGTCCACACTTGTTTTTCGCTATCGAAGCTTGACTTCTCTGGACTATCTTGCACCGTAATGGCACTCCAGAGAGTCCGCACAATGTTTTGAAAAGAGTTTGGTGGTTATTGATTTTCTTTTGCTCAGTTCACAACTCTGGTTTCTAATTTTAGCAAAAATAATTGTTGAGAAAGCTTGCTAGCTTGGTCGAGCTAGGAAGAACCCCATTGCTATATTCTGGGTCATATATTTGTGTCGTTGTTTTTTTCTTTTTCTTTTCCCTTTTCGCTGCCTAAGTAGTTCCCTTGTCAGCCCTTTTAATCTGAGAGATGAATCAAGCACATACATATGCATGACCAAAGACTTGCGGATGAGAGCACAGGCCCTGGGGCAAGCTGGAACTGCTGTTGAGTAATATGCTCCATTTCCAATTCAGCTGGTTAATGTTTGCCGTTAGGGATCTGTTCTTCGGTGGCTTGGGCTGGGAACACTCGACCTCATTAGGGTGCATTGAGTCTCTCGTTGCAGGCCGCTTGGCGGTTGTGCAGTTACATCAGCACAGGAGCAAAATCCCATTTTTCACAGCAACACTTGGGCAAAACTGGACATATCTGGGGTGTGCAACCCTGCAACGCACTCCAGTAATTTAAGAGGGATGCAGCAAGTTGAAAACAAGGAGTGCTCAACTATTATCCCCCCCAAATAACTCTCTTACAGCTGCCTCCTTGTCTTTGGGTCCGAGCACTACGCATTCTTGTCATGCCCCTTATCTCTGGTTCCCAGCATTCGATATTCTTGCCCCCAGCCCCATTCTCTTTGTTTCCATGCATCCCATGGGCCTGCAACTGCCCTGTCCTCTGCTGTCTTTAGCATTATGCTTTCTCGTTGATTCCTAGCATTCTGTGTACATACCATTTCTCCCTTCTCTTTGGTTCCTAGCATTCCGCAATCCTACTTCTGCCTGTTCTCTTTGGTTCCTAGCATTCCGCAATCCTACTTCTGCCTGTTCTCTTTGGTTCCTAGCATTCCGCAATCCTACTTCTGCCTGTTCTCTTTGGTTCCTAGCATTCCACAATCCTACTTCTGCCTGTTCCCTTTGGTTCCTAGCATTCCGCAATCCTACTTCTGCCTGTTCTCTTTGGTTCCTAGCATTCCGCAATCCTACTTCTGCCTGTTCTCTTTGGTTCCTAGCATTCCACAATCCTACTTCTGCCTGCTCTCTTTGGTTCCTAGCATTCCACAATCCTACTTCTGCCTGTTCCCTTTGGTTCCTAGCATTCCGCAATCCTACTTCTGCCTGTTCCCTTTGGTTCCTAGCATTCCACAATCCTACTTCTGCCTGTTCCCTTTGGTTCCTAGCATTGCACAATCCTACTTCTGCCCCATTCTCTTTGATCCCTAGCTTTCTGTGATCTTACCACTTCCCTATTTTCTTTGGTTCCAAGCATCCTGCATTCTTACAATGCCCCCTTATTTTTGGTTTCTAGGATTCCACATTCCTATGACTTCCCCATTCTCTTTGGTTCCAGGCAGAGGAACCTCCCTGCCTCTGCCCAATTCTGTTTGGTCCTAGCCTTCTCTATTCTTATAACTGCCTCATTCTCTTTTTGGTTCCAAGCATACCACATTCTTACCACTGCCCCATCCTCGTTGGTCCCCTGAATTTCAAGTCTCCCCCTCTCTCTGCCTTGGCCAGTGATTAAAACCAGCACAGATCCAAGTGATGACCCCTCCGAGGCCCACATATAATCCAATAACTGTTTCCCTCCCTCCTCTGACGCTCGGCCATAGGACACAGCTCCGCCGACGTCTCCCTCTGGTTTTGATTTCTGTTTTTAACAAGCTCATTATCTAACCTCTGCATCCTCTCCCCGATCCCCATCACTCACAGTTCCAGTGAGGGCTGTCAAGGGAAAGATTTCAAAGACTTCCTGAACATCTAAATAAATGGACAGATAGCCCACCAACTCTTGTTTGCTTTGCATAAGACTTTGAAGTCCTTGAAAGATGGTTAAAAGGGCTCTTGGAGAGATGCAACTAAACTGTTAAGGAAGGAAGGAAGGAAGGTGGGAGAGAAAGAGAGAATGAATGAAAGGAAGGAAGGAAGGAAGGAAGGAAGGAAGGAAGGAAGGAAGGAAGGAAGGAAGGAAAAGATATAGAGCTGGGTTATTTTTGTAAACATATTTTGTGACTCTACAAAAGCACAACTGTTGGAATTAAGTGGAGAGGTGCAATGTCCAGCAGTTAGTAAGTTTGAAGCTCCATGGTTGAGAAGACGCAGACATTTCCAGGTTCAGCCGCTGGCACTGTTAGCTCAAAGGACCCAAAGTAGTGGAATTAGGAAAAGAGATCTGCCTGAGACCCTGGAGAACTGCTACCAGTCAGCATAGAGGGTACTTGGCTAGAGAGGCCAAGGATTTGATGAGATACAAAGCAGCTGATGGGGAGAGGCCACAACTCAGTAGCAGAGCACAGAGGTGTCATGAATGGAGAGTGGGCCCATGTTCACTACCTGGGTGGCAAAGTGGCCTTGTGGTAGCAAGCATGACTTGTCCCCTTAGCTAAGCAGGGTCCACCCTGATTGCATTTGAATGGGAGACTAGAAGTGTGAGCACTGGAAGAGATTCCCTTTAGGGGATGATGGAGCCGCTCTGGGAAGAGCAGAAGGTTCCAAGTTCCCTCCCTGGCAGCATCTCCAAGATAGGGCTGGGAGAGATCCCTGCCTGCCACCTTGGAGAAGCCGCTGCCAGTCTGTGAAGACAATCCTGAGCTAGATAGACCAATGGTCTGACTCAGTATAGGGCAGCTTCCTATGCTACCCACAGCACCCTGCAAGTGGCCAGTGACAGGAGACCCCTTGGTGGTTCCTCCAGACCCTCCCCAGCTCCCCAACGGAGGCGGGTATGGTGGGTTATTTAAGCCTGTTGTCTCTATCACAGTTCTGCTCCTGGTAGGGCACACAGTGTGCGACTACATCCAGAGCAGAAGGTCCCAGATTCACTCCCAGGGACTGCAGTCAGATTTGCTGCTGCCAGTACAAGTGGAGAGTCCTGGATGAGGTGGACTGAACGAGGCATGATGAGGAAGCACCATTTCCCACAAGGAGTCTGTTTAGAAACCCAAACAAAACTCCACACATCTGCCATATTTGCTGTTGGTGACTCAAGTTTCGAACTCCAGGCTCAGGGAGTGCAAATATGCGGAAGCAGGCTCCATTCTGGGGAAAGTAACGGATATTTATTGATTGATCGATTGATTGCTCAATTTTTATACCGCCTATCATAATGCATCACAAGGTGGTTGACAAAAGTTAAAATACAATAGAAGTTGTATTTTAGAATAAAAGTTACATAAAAGTTGCATTTAAAACCTTAAAATTGGTGAAACAGTAAAAGCCATAAAACAACAACAACAATAAAAGGGTCTTTAATTAATTAATTAATTAATAATAATAATAATAATAATAATAATAATAATAATAATAATTCGATTTCTATACCGCCCTTCCAAAAATGGCTCAGGGCGGTTTACAAAGAAAAATAACAAACAAATAAGATGGCTCCCTGTCCCCAAAGGGCTCACATTCTAAAAAGAAACATAAGACACACACCATCGACAGCCACTGGAGGTCCTGTGCTGGGGGTGGATAGGGCAAAAGCCCCTCTGACTATCTTGTTGGGCGGGCCGAAACCCTTGGGAATAGGCAGTCCTTCAGGTGTCCAGGGCCCAAACCCTTAAGGGCTTTAAAGGTAATAACCTTTACTGCTAGGTCTTCCTGTTGTGGAAAAAGCAATAATTTCCTGGGCCAGACAGGAGTAGGGGGAACTTTTACTTTCTCTGTGTTCCAGGCCACATGCTTTCAGAGCTTCTATATGCAAAGCAGCTACAAGTAGGGATGTGCACGGAACCAGCTGGTCATGCAGAGGCCCAATTGCGCAGGTGCGGCGGCCTCCAAAATGGCCACCGCGCCGAAGAGCCAGCTGAATGGGGGGGTGAGGTCTGCAAACCCCCGAACAGTTGGAGTTGTTTGGTCCAGGGTCGGACCGAACAGGGGATAGTTTGGTTCGACCCCGAACCGTCGAACCGAACCAGACATCGAACCTTATTCGCACATCCCTAGCTGCAAGTTAAGTTTCTTCCCAAGAGGACAGGCAAAACAACACCTAGCCAGTCTGCAGGACCTTGGAGAGCAACTAGAGAGGGCAGTGATCCAATGGAGTCCCAGCACCAGCTGAGCCCTTTTATGTCCTCCTGGCTCCACCTACTCCCCTCAGGCTCCGCCCATTGCTGCAGAATGGAGATCCTTAAAGGGACAGACCCCAGGCCTGGATCTGAGCACTTTGCTGCCTCTCAGCTGCCTCTCACCCTGCATCACTGAATAGGTGCTGATGGGTGAGGGATTCCTGATGCGTCCAACCTCTTGGGTGAGACCGGCTCAGGGGGAGCCGTCTGTAGTGGTCCAGGTGCCGGAGGCTTCTCCCCTCCCAGTTCATCCCCACCACTATCTCAGCAGCCGACGTTGGTGATGGGGGTTTATGTGGCTCTTTCCCCCTGAAGTCAGAGTTGTGGCAGTCCCTTGAAGTCGGGGCCATGGTATTGCCAACAGGCCATCTCTCCTGGTTTTATATGAAATAGCATCCCTTATTAATAAGGGGGACTGCCTTCCCCTCATATTTTGGACTTTTGCAGCAGCTCTTCTGTGTGTATATGGAAGGAGTAGGGTTAGGAAACAAAAGGTGTGAATGCCCAGAAAGGCAAATGCTAAGGAGTCTGGGGGAGGAGATCTGGTCTTGTGGTTGCAAGCATGAGTTGCTGCCTTTGCTAAGCAGGGCCTGCCCTGGTTTGCATTTGAATGGGAGGCTACATGCATGAGCGTTGTGAAATATTCCACTTAGGGGGTGAGGGCGCTCTGGGAAGGGCACCTGCATGCTGGTGTGCAGAAGGTCCAAATTTCCCTCCCTAGCATAGCCAAGAGAGAGTTGAGAGAGACTCCTGCCTGCAAACTTGGAGAAGCCGCTGCCTGTATGGGTAGACAATACTGAGTAAGATGGACCAACGGTCTGACTCAGTATATGGCAGCTTCATAGGAACCTGCCTTATACCAAGTCAGACCATTGGTCCATCTAGCTCAGACTCTACACAGACTGGCAGTGGCTTCTCCAAGGTGGCAGGCAGGAGTCTCTCTCAGTCCTATCTCAAAAAGCCAGGGAGGGAGCTTGTGACCTTCTGCATGCAAGCAGGCAGATACTCTTCCCAGAGTGGCCCCATCCCCTAAGTGGAATAACTTACAGTGCTCACACATGTCTCCCATGCAAATGAAAACCAGGGCAGACCCTGCTTAGCCAAGGGGACAATCCATGCTTGCTCCCACAAGACCAGCTCTCCTCCCTCCTCTCTTTCGCCTCCCCTCTCCTCCTCCTCCCTATGTAAGGAGGGGCAGACACAGGCCTTTAACAACACGGTTTTATGTTCTCCTTGACGTCTTGATTCCAGCTCGCTCCTCCAAACCACCAGCCCAGGAGGTGAACGTGGGGTCCCAAAAACATTTGTGGAGAGTGTTTCGTCAACGTATCTCCGCCGCTTCCAAAAATAATAGGCAAGATATTTTTGGAGACCGAGTCTCTCGGCCCCAGCTGTAGCGCATCTGGAAAGTATGTGCGTGCTGCCTAATGTCGAATGGTGACACTTTCGCAGCCCTTCCTCGCCATTTCTCTTTAAGAAAACAAGCCCCGTCATGCTTGCACTGATAGACTGAGGGGTGAAGGGCTTTGCCAAGACCCAACAGGCCATAGGGTGAGAGGAACAAGCTCTCCTGGTCTTGGCAAACGCGGCCAGAAATCTGGCCCACTCGAATTGGTCAGGCTGTGTCTGTCTGCTGTGTCTGAGGACGGCCAGAAACTAGAAAAGAAACACAGTTAAGCAGAGATTTATGGTGCATTCAACTTGACGTTCCGCGCACACCCAATGGTTCTGAACGCCTCCTTCCAGAATGCCTCAACACTGCCCTCTTCAGCAAGTTGGGACATATCTGAGTTCTGCAAGCTTGTCCATCCGATTCTGGATGGTACAGTATTTACCCGAATCGAGGATGACTTTGAATTCAAGACGACCCCCTTGGAAAACAGAAGTCAAATACAGGTTATAGAGAGTTGGTCTTACAGGAGGAGAGGCCGGTCATGTGGTAGCAAGCATGAATTCTCCCCTTGGCTAAGCAGGGTCCACCCTGGTTTGCATTTGAATGGGAGACGATGTGTGTGAGCACGGTAAGAAATTCCCCTTAGGGGATAGGGCTTCTCTGGGATGAGCACCTGCCTGCTTGCATGCAGAAGGTTCCAAGTTCCCTCCCTGGCAGCATCTCCAAGATACAGCCCCGAGAGACTCCTGGCTGCCACCTTGGAGAAGCCGCTGCCAGTCTGGGTAGACAATGATGAGCTACATGGACCAAGGGCCTGACTCAGTATATGGCAGCTTCCACTCTTCCGATCATTCATAACCCTGCACAGACAGCCAGACTGGGTATAAATGCACACGTGTAGAGGCATCTTAATCACCTGTAATCATAACCCCATCATAATCATAGTGCCAGACCCGCAGGCGCTAACTGCGACTTCTTTGGAAGGGTATGCATGTGAAAATAAATGCATAAATTAATAAATATGGTTGACTTTGTTTCTATTGCTGTTGTCATAAACCACCGTGGCAGCTCCGATTGGGAAGGGGAGTGGTCCATAAATGCTACTTATCTAAATTAGCAGAGAACATTTGCCCTATCCCCACCACCTTAGAACCTATTATCCGCGGCCATGTATTTATGAATAACCATCCTCCTTTCGGTTTCCCCCTTGCCCCCAGGTGTAAATACTGCGACAGGTCCTTCAGCATTTCATCCAACCTCCAGCGCCACGTCCGGAACATCCACAACAAGGAGAAGCCGTTCAAATGCCATCTGTGCAATCGGTGCTTCGGCCAACAGACCAATCTCGACCGACACCTCAAGAAGCACGAACATGAGAATGTTCCAGGTAACCAGGAAAGGGGCCGCTTCCCTGCCTCGTGCTGGTGGCGGCGTTATTGCCTCACCCTTCTTTGAAGGACGCGCAAGGCACGGGGCTAGAGGCTGCCCTTAAAGAACTCTGCCCTTTCTCCCTTGCTTCCCCTTATATCTGCAACCATCTCCCCAACCTCCATAGATTTCCTGCTGCCCTTAAAGAACTCCCAGCCATCCTTCCTTGACCCCCTTTATGCCTGGAACCACCTCCTGGACCTCTATAGATATCCTGCTGCCCTTAAAGGACTCTACCCACCTTACCTTGCTCCCCCTTATGCCTGGAGCCATCTCCTCGACCTCCGTAGATTTCCTGCTGCCCTAATTCCACCCATCCTCCCTTGCTCCCCCTTATGCCTGGAGCCATCTCCTCGACCTCCATAGATTTCCTGCTGCCCTTCAATAACTCCGCCCATCCTCCCTTGCTCCCCCTTATGCCTGGAGCCATCTCCTCGACCTCCATAGATTTCCTGCTGCCCTTCAATAACTCCGCCCATCCTCCCTTGCTCCCCCTTATGCCTGGAGCCATCTCCTCAACCTCCATAGATTTCCTGCTGCCCTAATTCCGCCCATCCTCCCTTGCTCCCCTGTATGCCTGGAGCCTTCTCCTCGACCTTCACAGATTTCCTGCTGCCCTTCAATAACTCCGCCCATCCTCCCTTGCTCCCCCTTATGCCTGCAACCACCTTCTAGACCTCCATAGATGGCTGGTGCAATATCAAAAATAATAACAACAATAGCAGGAAGGAAGTGCATAGTTTTTTGTCACGACAACCCCTTTGAGCACAAGGACGAGGCAAGACGGCAACGCCTGTCGTTTAGCTCTGTTCTCTTAGGTTGGTTGTTTTTTTGTCTTGTTCAGCCTGCTGCTTACCTAGTTAAGAACATAAGAACAGCCCTGCTGGATCAGGCCCAAGGCCTTCCTAGTCCAGCCTCCTGTTTCACACAGTGGCCTACCAGACGCCTCCGGGAAGCCCACAGGCAAGAAGTGGGCATGCCCTCTCTCCTGGTGCAATTGGTATTTAGAAGCATCTTGCCTCTGAGGCTGGAGGTGGCCTGTAGCCACCAGACCAGTAGCCGTTGTTAGATCTGTCCTCCACGACTTTGTCTAAGCCCCTTCTAAAGCCATCCAAGCTAGTGGCCATCACCACATCCCTTGGCAGAAAATGCTATAGATTAATTATGGACAATGTGAAAAAGTACTTCCTCTTGTCATTCCTAAAGTTCCCGGCCATCAGTTTCAAGGGCTGACTCTTGGTTCTAGTGTTGTGAGAGAGGGAGAAGGATTTCTCTCTGCCCACCCTCTCCACTCCATGCATAATTTTATGCACCTCAATCATGTCTTCCTGTAGTCACCTCTTTTCCAAACTAAAGAGTCCCAGATGCTGTAAGCTAGCCTCATAAAGAAGGTGCTCCAGGCTCCTGGTCATCTTGGTTGCCCTCTTCTGCACCATCAACCACCAGTTGATGGTTTTTATATAACATTATGGTTTTAAAGTTGTTTAGAAGTTTTTGGACTGAGAACATTTGGTGTGAGGTGTAAACCAAGAGCTGTTGGGGGAAATGGTGGATCTGTGCCATCGATTCCCATCCCTTCCCACCAGTATTTGGTTGGCATCCTCATTCTGCTGATTTGGAAGATAATGCTTCTGCACTCTCCTCTTCCGTCCCCACAGTAAGCCAGCACTCCGGCGTCATCACGAACCACCTGGGCACCAACGCTTCCTCTCCGACCTCCGAATCGGACAACCATGCACTTTTAGATGAGAAAGAAGACTCGTATTTCTCTGAAATCAGAAACTTTATTGCAAATAGCGAGATGAATCAAGCGTCGGCTTTAGCGGAGAAAAGGTACGCGGGTTTGATGTGCGGCAGGACTAGAGCTGGCGTGGCCAAGGGGTTGCAAGCATGGGCTAGTAACACGGGAAGCTGCCGCCTACTGAGTCAGACCCTTGGTCCACCTAGCTCAGCACTGTCTGCACTGACTGGCAGCAGCTCTCCAAGCAGGGGTCTTTCCCAGCCCTACCTGGAGATGCTGCCAGGGAGTGAACCTGGGACCTTCTGCATGCAAGGCAGATGCTCAACCTCTGGCCAATCATCCGGGATGGTGAGAGCAGCCAGTGTCTTCAGAAGGGCCGAATCTATACAGCTCTGGTGGTGCCCTATGCAAGGGGAAAGCTTTAACAGCCTGCCATGTTTTGCTCCAAATTTTATGAGAGATGGTCCTTTGTATCCCGCATTTCTTGTGAGAATGAATGCACAAATATTTATATATTTCGACAAAAGTTCCCAAAACAGTTTACACAGGAATGAATGAATTAATGAATGAATGAATGCATGAACGAATGAAATGGCTTCTTGTCCCCAAAGGGCTCACCATCTAAAAAGGAAACACAAGGTAGACCCTAGCAACAGCCTCTGGAGGGATGCTGTGCTGGGGACGGATAGGGCTAGTTGCTCTCCCCCTGCTCAATAAAGAGAATCGCCACTTGAGAAAGGTGCCTCTTTGCTCAGTATATAGCAACTATATTGCTATGGGTTGTTGTTGTTGTTTTACAAAGGCAAGAGTGGAGAAACATACTCGAGTTTCCTTCCCATATTTCCTCCTCTTCACCTAGACAGAAAAATCCCGCAGTCCTGTTCGGCACCAAGACCGCCCCCCGCTCACCACCACCCCCACCCCCCATCTGTTTGCTTTTTAAGATTTCATGCTTCAGCCTGAAATTAGAAAGGAAATCAAGAAGTCAAGGGAGCCTGTGGGAAATCAGGAATCCTTCAGCTTCGCTGTAGGCACAGACACACACAAATTGCTCCGGAATAGGGGTACGGTCCTCCGCTGGCTGGCATAAACTGACCCTACGGGAGAATCAAATTTGGAGACCGCAGCTTCAGGGACTTAAACACACACACACAAAATCCTACAAGCAGCCGCCTTAACGTGTCTAGACTGTGTGACAAGATCCAAGGCTCATGGAAACCATGTGTGTTTCCTACCCTTAATAGCTGAAACCTCTGTTTGACTGTGGGATATTTAATCTGCTGGGGAACCAACGGGGGGCGGGAGGGCGGGAACACATTAGAGTCCTTTTTACATTGTAGACACAAGCCCTCTCGCTGTTCAGTGCCAGTTGCAGTGGTGGGTTTGCTTTGCTGATGTCTTCAAACGCCATGCCATGTGAACAGGAGCGGTGTGTCTGTGCGTGTGGGTCTTGAAATGTCCAGGTTCTCCATGTCACACACACATAAAGACAGTTCTGATGAGAGTGGATGCTTATTTTCGGCCCAGGGCCAAGTCATTCCTGGATACTGAAGGATCTGCAGCCACCATCTGAATTAGCTGTGGCAGTCTGACAACATAAGAACATAAGAACAGCCCTGCTAGATCAGGCCCAAGGAAGCCCATCTAGTCCAGCATCCTGTTTCGCACAGTGGCCCACCAGATGCCGCTGGAAGCCACAGGCAGGAGTTGAGGGCATGCCCTCTCTCCTGCTGTTGCTCCCCTGCAACTGGGACTCAGCACACTGGCACCAAGCACTCCATGTTGAAATTGGGGGGGAGCTGGTCTTCTGGTGGCAAGCATGAATGGCCCCCCTTGCTAAGCAGGGTCCGCCCTGGTTTGCATATGTATGGGAGAGCATATGAGTGAGCACTGATGGTGACGGCACTGATGGTGATGGCCCACACCGGAAGGCAAATTAGAAAGTTAACCTGGTTTGCATTTGAATGGGAGACTGCATGTGAGCACTGTAAGATGACCCCCTTAGGGGATGGGGCCACTCTGGGAAGATCACCTGCCTGCTTCCATGCAGAAGGTTCCCTGGCAGCATCTCCAAGAGAGGGCTGGGAGAGACTCCTGCCTGCAAACTTGGAGAAGCCGCTGCTGGTCTGTGTAGATCAGGGATTCTCAACGTTATTCTCAATGTTATTGGACTTCCGCTCCCATAATCCCCAGGCCAAGTGGCCTCTCCAAGGTTCCAGGCAGGAGACCAGCTCATCACAAGACCAGCTTTCCTCCCATAGACCAGCTTGGGCGAATGAGAGCTTCAAGTGGAGATTCGGCTCTGCATTCTGTTGGTATCCCAACTGCTCCATTCTTTCCGGTCATGTCCTCCAGGCCTGAAATCCAGAATGCGGACAGCAACTCCCAGCGCCATGGTCTTGCAAATGACAAAACGGAAGATGTGGACGAGGAAGAGGAAGAACTGGAAGAGGAAGATGACGACAGCCTGACGGGGAAGTCGCAGGACGAGACGGCATCGCCGACAACGGAGCCCCAAGGAGGATACGAGGATGAGGAGGAGGAAGAGGCGGCATCCCTCACCATGAGCTTTGACCGCACCCGAAGGTGAGTGAGGCGTTTCATGTAGGTGGAAGGAGGCTGTTGCTTTCCCCGCCCCTCATTGGGAGCCATGGGGTGCCCATGAATCATTCATTTGGCGTGGCAATAGCATCCATCCCAGGGGTGCCATTTCCTTCCTAGGAAAGGGTGTCTAATCCAGTTCTCACGTTGGTCCTGAGATGAGACAAATCTTGAGATGAGTCCCTGGTAGGGATGTGCACAAAACCAGTTTGTCCGGTTCAATTCAAATCTGAACGGGATTCGAACCGGACTGGGCACGTTCGGTTTTGGCACCCCTTGAACAGGGCCCGGTTCAGTTCAAATTAAAACCAGTCCAGGGCCAGTTCAAGTGCGGTGTGTGTGTGTGTGTGTGTGTTCAATTTTCATTTTTTTTAAAATGACTAACCACCCGGCGAGGGCAGTGGTGGCCTCGTTGGGTGGTAAGATATTTTTAAAAATTGAACACACACACACACCCTGCCCTGGAACTGGCCCCGAACCAGCCCAAGAGGTTCGATCTGACAACAGATCGAACCAGGTCCTGTTCGGTTCGAGGTCAAATCACTCAAACCGAGTTGGTCTGAGTATGAACTGGTTCAAATTAGAACCGGTTCGCACATCCCTAGACCATGGGCATCGTGGGGACTGGAGCTCCTCAGATGCACCGTGATACATGGAGGCATCCAAAGCCCCTCTGCAGCCTTTGAAGTGTAAGTGTGTGTGTGTGTGTGTGTGTGTGATGGTGGGGGGGGTTATATATGGAATAGGAAAAGACCTTTTTATCTTTTTACTTACAATTTTTAATTTGAAAACTTTGAAGTGTGGCTCTAGCCTAATCTTTTTAAAATAAGTATTAATTCTTTTAAAATTGATTTACAATGTATTTATGCTATTAACGTGTCAAACCACCCCACGCAGTGGTGTATTTATTGGAGGGGCGGGGTATGGAGATGTTCAATAAATAAATGTGTTCGCCGCCCCCAAATGGCTGCAGGCTGGCTTGGGGGGCCTCCGTGCATCATGGTGGGTCAGGGGAGCTTTGGGCATATTCTCTGGGGTGCGCCCTGCACACGTGCAGGAGTGTCCAAAGCTTTCCTAAAGCCCTACACCCTCTCTGCTTGAATGGGGCCCTCTCAGCTGAGCACTCCCCTTGATAAATGATGGGAAATTCGGTAGCAGGCAGGGTCCATGCAGACCGGGGGGTTCAGGCTGCCGGTGTCACTAGTAGGTCTCTCCACTTGTGATGACGTAACTGAGATCCCGGCACCATCTAAATATACTCGCCATGCCTACCCCGGATTCCTCTCCATTGCCCTCCCCGCAGCATCCACAGAGGGGGCAGGAACAGGAGGGGGGCCTGCTCTGTGTTAGGAGGGACGCCGCAACCCCACACACTGGGAACTGGAAGCCTTTTGGAACCCTTTCACTCCATTGTGGAGTCCATGGCTTTCCCACGGGCTCTGGTGGAGTCCCTGAAACAGATTCTCCCCCACCTCAAACCCAGCCGGAGAGCCAAACTCAGTCCAGATCCACCCTATTACTGCCAAGAACCTTTGAACTGACTGAGCTATGCTGCAAGGCAAGGCAAGGCGAAAATATATAAATAGAGCACTGGGGAGCTACACAGAGCTCTTCGTCACGAGCACATTTCCCTGTTTGTTTCCGGGGATGCTAGAGCCCATTTGCTATGGGGAGGCTGCCCCATAAGTGATCCCCGTAGTGAGTTTACCCAGCCACCCATAGTCATGTTTCAAAGAACTGATCACATGGGACTTCACCATCACGTGGCTTGTTACGCAGCGTCTCATGGTGGGGTGGGAGGTGTTTTGTTCCCCTGGTGTTTCTGAACTGCAACTCGCATCAGCCCCAGTTCTCACGCCGGTCTTGAGAGGCGACCATCTGGAGATGAGACCCAGAGGTACCAGGAGAGATGGAGGCACCCAAAGCCCCCCCTCCCTGCCGCCAGCCTTTGAGAGTGGGACACGGGTTGCCACAGGATGTGGTGACTGCCAGCAATCTGGATGGCTTGAAGAGGGATTTGGAGAAATTCATGGAGGAATTTGTCAATGGCTGAGGGCTACAGGCCACCTCCCGCCTCAGATGCCTCAAAATACTAGTTGCCACCTCCCGCCTCAGATGCCTCAAAATACTAGTTGCCACCTCCCGCCTCAGATGCCTCAAAATACTAGTTGCAGGAGAGTAACAGCAGGAGAGAGGACCTGCCCTCAGCTCTTGCCTGTGGGCTTCTCAGAGGCATCTGGTGGGCCACTGTACGAAACAGGATGCTGGATTCAATGGGCCTTGGGCCTGATCCAGCAGGGCTGTTCTTCTGGACACATTTGGGATATGGAACATACATTCCATAAATTGTGACTGGGGGTGAGGAGAGTTGTAGTTCAGCAACTTCCGGAGAGCACAAGTTGCCTACCCCTGTTGTACGGGATGTTCCCGGCCCCTGGCGGGCACATGGAGACTGACCAAGAAGGCCCTACTTTTATGGAATCTTCTATTGAATCTTCCATTCCATTTATTTATTTATTTATTTTTATTTGACATATTTTTTATACCGCCCACAACTTGAGTCTCTGGGCGCTTTCCAGCAGAGCAAAACAAATTGCACGTCGACAGCGCTCCGGCGGTTTACCAAAAAGAAATCGACTCGCCTGGCTGAGATTTCACATGGTTTTGATGCTGCTTAATGCCCACTTGTTCCTCCAGCTTTTCCTTCCTCTCGGTGCCCTTTTCGCCCTCCTCCCTTTTGCCCTTGCGGTCTTTGCCTTCATTTCCCCAACCTGCCGTCCTGTCCGATCAGCTGTGGCAGCCCACGTGGTTTGGCCTATGACTTGGTCACATGGCATCAGTCACGACATTGTTAAAATCCAACTGGTCACCACAGGCGGTAAGATTCACCATCTTACAAGGCTCTAAGGGTAAACGGTTATGTAATAATAATAATAATATGTGAGCAAGTGAGGGCATGGACAGTGAGAGGCAAAGAAGGCGACGGTGGAAAATTTATCTATCTATCTATCTATCTATCTATCTATCTATCTATCTATCTATCTATCTATCTATCTTATCGTGTGATTACATGTGTGTATTCTGTCTATTCTGTCCTATCTGTCTGTCTATCTATCTATCTATCTATCTATCTATCTATCTATCTATCTAATCTTTCCTTTCTTCATCTATCTATCTATCTATCTATCTATCTATCGATCGATCGATCGATCGATCGATCGATCTATCTATCTATCTATCGATCTAATCTTTTCCTTCCTTCCTTCCTTCCATCCATCTACCCATATCTATCTATCTATCTATCTATCTATCTATCTATCTTTTTATCTATCTTTCTGTCTATCTATCTATCTATCTATCTATCTATCTGTCTATCTATCTATCTATCTATCTATCTATCTATCTATCTATCTATCTATCTATCTTATCGTGTGATTACATGTGTGTATTCTGTCTATTCTGTCCTATCTGTCTGTCTATCTATCTATCTATCTATCTATCTATCTATCTATCTATCTATCTATCTAATCTTTCCTTTCTTCATCTATCTATCTATCTATCTATCGATCGATCGATCGATCGATCTATCTATCTATCTATCTATCTATCTATCTAATCTTTTCCTTCCTTCCTTCCTTCCATCCATCTACCCACATCTATCTATCTATCTATCTATCTATCTATCTATCTATCTATCTATCTATCTATCTATCTATCTTTTTATCTATCTTTCTGTCTATCTATCTATCTATCTATCTATCTATCTATCTATCTATCTATCTATCTATCTATCTATCTTTCTGTCTATCTATCTTTCTGTCTGTCTATCTATCTATCTATCTATCTATCTATCTATCTATCTATCTATCTATCTTTTTATCTATCTTTCTGTCTATCTATCTATCTATCTTTCTGTCTATCTATCTATCTATCTATCTATCTATCTATCTATCTATCTATCTATCTATCTATCTTTTTATCT
Organism: Hemicordylus capensis; assembly: GCF_027244095.1. Taxonomy (NCBI): domain Eukaryota; kingdom Metazoa; phylum Chordata; class Lepidosauria; order Squamata; family Cordylidae; genus Hemicordylus; species Hemicordylus capensis. The sequence goes on along the minus strand of NC_069672.1, from coordinate 9,143,306 downwards.
ATCTATCTATCTATCTATCTATCTATCTATCTATCTATCTATCTCCTTCCTCCCTCATCTATCTATCTATCTATCTATCTATCTATCTATCTATCTATCTATCTATCTATCTCTTTCATATTTAAATACCACCCCAAACGCAAGTCACTAGGCGGTTTACAACAATACAACAGAGCCAGCAAATAAAAAGGTTAAAGCATTACAACAATTTAAAATTCAAAACAACAGTAAAAACTATTTAAAGCCATCAGGCTATTAAACTAAAATGGCACCGGGAGAGTGGGGGGGGGGAGGGAAGCCATCTGTGAAAAAAGATTGTGGATATGTTGGAAATGGGTGTCAGGATACTCCAAAGGTGGGAGGAGGGTTTGGTGTGGGGGGGTTGACACTCATGGAGATGAGGTGAGTAGTTTTATGTCATCCCTACTTATAACATCATGGTGATGTCTGACATGATAAGTTCTTGTAAACATTAAGAACATCCAAAGCTGCCAGAGACTATTGGTCCATCTAGCTCAGTATTGTCTTCACAGACTGGCAGCGGCTTCTCCAAGGTTGCAGGCAGGAATCTCTCTCAGCCCTGTCTGGAGATGCTGCCAAGGAGGGAACCTGGAACATAGATGTTCTTCCCAGAGCGGCTTCATCCCCGGAGAGGAATATCATAGGAACATAGGAAGTTGCCATATCCTGAGTCAGACCCTTGGTCCATCTAGCTCAGTATTGTCTACACAGATTGGCAGCGGCTTCTCCAAGGCTGCAGGCAGGAGTCTCTCTCTGAGGTCTATCTTGGAGATGCTGCCAGGGAGGGGACCTGGAGCCTTCTGCATGCAAAACAGATGCTCTCCCACTGAGCTATGGATTCCCCTAGTGAAGCTCCCATCTACTGAGTCAGCAACCTGGTCTACCTAGCTCAGGATTGTCCACACTGACGGGCAGAGCTCTCCAAGGTTTCAGGCAGGAGTTCCGCCCAGCCCTACCTGGAGATGCTGCCAGGGACTGAACTTGGGACCTTCTGCATGACCCGCGGATGCTCTCCCACTGAGCAACAGCCCCATCCCAGAGGAGGGTGTGGAGAACTCACCCCAGATATGATCCAGTCCTTTGGTCGAAAGCCCTGTTGCAGCAGGAGTGCTGTGGGTTCCTGCCTCAGTTTCCCCTCTGCAGCGACGGTCACTTGGGGTGGCCATCAAAGAGAGCCCTCCGGGTGACATCTCAGTCCCCACCGCCAGCACCCGTGTGAATGCCAGCATCGCTAAACCTCAGCAATGTCATCTGCGGCTGAAGTTCATGCAACCACATCACCCATGCTTTGTGTCCGCCTTGTGCCGTGTGTCCACCCCTTCTCGGTCGTTCGCTCGGACTGTCTGTCTGTCTGCGTGACTCCCCGCCCCATCCTTTCCCGCCGTCCTGCATGTGGCTTCCAGCAGCTCCGTGGTCTGTGCATGTCGGCGCTGAGCTTGGCGACCCCCACCTCGCCCCCCCTTGTGAAGAGTCGGATGCGCTAATGGGTCAACCCCTTCCCTCCCCTCCTGGTCATTGGTACAGGTGTATTGAGGAGGACGAAGCCGGCTTGCTAGCTTTGGAGCAGATGCCGCACTTTGGGAAGGGGCTGGACCTCCGCAAAGCCTCCGAGGAAGCTCTTGAAGCTAAAGATGTGTATAATTCCACCTTAGACTCTGAGGCAATAAAACAGACACTGTACAGGCAGGCTAAAAACCAGGTAGGTGGACGTGGGGACGTTTCCGGAGTTTTCCTCCAAGGGTCCTGTGGGGTTAGCCGGCTTGAATGTCTCTCCACCCTGGGAGGGGTTTCTCGAGAGCAATGGCCACCATGGGAGCCCTGCAACCCAAACACAAAAAGGAAACCAGGTAGTCGGATTTTTGTCCAGTTTTACAAAGATAGGGCTGGTTGTCATGAGCAAAATTGGGGTACATAAGAAGCTGGCTTTGACTGAGCCAGGCCCTTGGTCCATCTAGCTCAGGATTGTCTGCACAGACTGGCAGCGGCTTCTCCAAGGTTGCGGGCAGGAGTCTCTCCCAGCCTTGTCATGGAGATGCCAGCGAGGGAACTTGGGACCTTCCACATGCAAGCATGCAGGTGCTCTTCCCAGAGCGGCCCCATCCCCGAAGGGGAATCTTTTCCAGTGCTGACACATGTAGTTTCCCATCCCAATGCAGACCAGGGTGGACCCTGCTTAGCAAAGGGGACCATTCATCTGGCCAAACGCCAAGCCCCTCACGCACTCCCGAGAAATGGTCATGCCTTGGCGAAAATCGAGATGGAGAGGAGAGCAGCAACCAACCCACATAATGTGCCCAGGGAAGGGCTTTCAGTGATCCCAGCTATATAGGGAAAGCATGCATGAGAAGAAGCAAGCCCATTAAGGGTATCGCGAGACAGACATTTAAGGTCCAAATGTGTGTACAGGTTTCTTAAGGAAGGTTACATCCTGGGATAGAAATCCTGAGCTTTCTGTGTCTTTAGCAATAGCAATAGCACTTACATTTATATACCGCTCTATAGCTGGAGCTCTCTAAGTGGTTTACAATGATTTAGCAACATTCTGGGTACTCATTTTACCGACCTCGGAAGGATGGAAGGCTGAGTCAACCTTCAGCCCCTGGTCAGGATCGAACTTGTAACCTTCTGGTTACAGGGCGGCAGTTTTACCACTGCGCCACCAGGGGCTCTGTTATAGTATGGAAGCAAAATAAGGAAGGAAGGAGAGAGGGAGGGAGAAGGAAGGGAGGGAGGAGAAAGGAGGGAGGGAGAAGGGAGGAGGGAGGGAGGGAGGAAATGCAACTATCAGGTAGGAAGAGGCAGGGGAGACCTGAGGATAGCAATCTACCAATCAGATGAAGAGGGGGGAGGAGGCAGGAAGAGAGAGAGAGAACCAGTGAGGGGAAACCAAGAGGAAGACCCTTGCTTACCATTTCTATTCCCAGTGCCCCCATGGTCAATAGGACAGAAGGTGTAAAGAGTCGATGCTACTGGAGCTTGATCTCCAACAGCTGGGGTCCCCAACCAGTGGTCCTCCAGATGTTGTTGAACTACAACTCCCATCATCCCCAGCTACAATTTTATTTTGGCCGGGGATGATGGGAGTTGTTCAGTGACATCTGGAGTGCCGCCGGTTCAGGATCCCCTGCAAAACAGCACTGAGTGGAGGGAAAGAACGCCTTGCTGGTCCTATTAGAGCAGGCCTGCTCAACTTCGGCCATCCAGATGTTGCTGAACCACAACTCCCATCATTCTCAGCCTCAGTGGCCAACAGCCAGGAATTATGGGAGTTGTAGGCCAACATGCAGGAGGGCCAAAGTTGGGCAGCCCCGTCCTGGAGGCCAGCAGGCAACCACTCCCTCCTCCACCCACGTTGAAGTTTGCAGACACACGACCATTTCTTGGGAGTGCATCTAGCCTGGGTGGACACCCCTCCTCTGCAGCTGCCAGTTGGGAGAACAAGGCCAGAGTTTTCTTTGAATGCAACCCAGGAGGGACAGTGGGAGCAGGTTCACACAACGTTCTGTAAGTGCGGACCAAGAGGGCAGAAGAGGAATCGGGGATTTTGGAGAATTTGCACTCCCGTCTGGCATGACGTCTGAGCCCGCCAAGTGCAGTGGGTTACCCGCTTCTGCCTTCATTTTTACTGACCTCGAAATGACTTCTGTAACCAGGATTTGACGTTGGCTTGACCAAATGCGTGAAAACTCCGGCAAAAAGTGGGTAAACCGCAAGGGCGACGGTTTGAGGAGGTTCAGACATCATGCCTGGGTGCCCTGAAATCTCTGGATCCTGTTGTAAATACTTGACAAGTACATACAGATAGCTGTGTGAACCCACCCAGAGAAGAGGGTATAACCGCCCTGCAAACTCACATTGCTTTTATGCCTAGTTTTCTATCTATCGACATAACTATCATGGATTCCGTGAAAATGTAACTACAACGTAAATATCATGGATTCCCCCAAAGAATCTTGAGAACGGTAGTTGCATGGGGGTCCTCCAAATTCTTTGTTAGAGACCCTCAGCCCGGCTTCAGAAAACTTCATTTTCCAGCAGCTCCTGGACTGAGAACGTAATTAAACCATTTTAAAGCTGAAGTACAGATGTGCCCCAGAGACAGGCGGCAGAGAATTGCAGGTTCACCTCCCGTTGCCTTCTGGGGAATACGGTTTTCATCTCCCTAAACGTTCCGAGAGAGAGAGAGCTCGTCCCCTGTTTCCACGCATGCCTCTGTCTTTGTCCTTTTTTTACTAATACGCTGAAGACGTACTACTAATGATTTATGGGTGTCGTGTTATCTGTGGCTTCTCCTCCTGCAATGCTGGATTTGTTTTGAGAGATGATTTGGGGCGCAGGCAGCAAAGTTGCGAAAGAGAGACCAGTAATTTATTTCCCGAGCGTTGCCCCACCACTCCCTAGAGATGGAGTGTCCTCTTCTCCCTGGTGAGGAATCTTCCCATCACTTCGTACACAGCTGCCTTAAACTGAGTCAGACCCTTGGTCCATCTAGCTCAGTACTGCCTACACTGAGGCAGCAGCTCCCCAGAGGACCACACAAGTGTGTCTCCCAGCTCAACCTGGAAATGCCAAGGATTGAACCTGGGACCTTCTGCCAGCAAAAAGGACACTTTTCTAATGAGCTACAGTCCTTCCCTTACAGTCCTCTTACAGAGGTTACAAAGGACACTGTCTTGTACTGAGTCAGACCCTCGGTCCATCTAGCTCAGCATTGTCTACACTGATGGGCAGTGGCGCTCTGAGGTTGCAGGCAGGAGTCATGTCCATCCCTACCTGGAGATGTTTCTGAATGAACATGGGGCCATCTTCATGCCAAGCAGATGCTCTACCACAGAGCGATGGCCCCATCCATAGGACCATAGGAAGGTGCCTCATAACCAGAGAGAGACCCCTGGTCCATTTAGTTCAGCATTGTCTCCACTGACTGGCAGCGGCTCTCCAAGGTTTCAGACAGGAGTCTCGCCCATCCCTACCTGGAGATGCTGCCAGGGATTGAACCTGGGACCTTCTGCATGCAAATCGGGTGCTCTTCCACTGAGCTGTACTGGAAGAGCCTCAATACCTACAGTTGCAAGTCAATGGGGTGGCGTTCCGTCTTCTTGTGCCTATGAGCTGTGGTTCTTTGCTGCCCAGCATGTGCTGACTGCCCCTTTTCCTTGCTGTGTTTCTTCTTCTCCCCCCCTAGGCTTATGCAATGATGTTGTCCTTTTCTGAGAACACTCCCCTCCATCCTTCCTCGCAGAACTCTCTGGATGCTTGGTTGAACATGGCAGGAGCCGCTTCCGAGCCGGGGGGCTTCAGCTCCATTGGCCACCTCTGAGAGGTCCCAGGAGGCACCCGGCCCGAATCCCAGCAAGGAGGCCATGGCCCCACAGGTGGCCTCTCAGACGCTCGAGCAAGTGGGGGAGGCTGATGAGGAGGCCTCGGGGGGCTTCCCCACTGGGAGAAGAAATCCACCATGGACCACGCCACTCCCTTTCCGTCGGACCTAGGAAGCCGCCAACCACCCGACGGCCCCCGGTTCCTGCCATCTCGGCTGCGGATCACATCTCAGGAGCGGATTGCCTCCTGCGTGGGAAAGACCAGGTGCATTTGTCGTTAGCAAGTGAAATACTGTCCACCTCTCGAGTTACAGTCCATTTTGCTGAGCCAGCAAGAACTTACTTGTAAACTAAAAGAGAAAAAAAAAACTTGAAGTCTTTTGACCCTCATATCCAGTTCAGCTAAGAAGACGACAACTTTCCATGCCAGGTCCAGAACAAGTCACTGGAGCTCCACTGAGATTAGGACGTTGTTGACTTTCCTATGTTTCTTTCCCCCCACCACCACCCTTTTTAAGCAGTGTCAAACCTGGTTCCTTCAGTTCCACCAACGTGCAGGGTCTAAACCCCTCCTTACAAGGCCTTGCTGTGGACAGCAACTACCTTTGAACATATTTGCCCTCACAGTGGGTGCCTTTTTGGTAGCTCAATTTAACAGTGGTTCTTTGTTTTAGAGTATGTATGTAACCCCCACACCCCAAAGGACTTCAGCCTACACCCACCCACAGTCACAGCTGAGGAGTCCCCAAGAATGTATTCAAGAACTTATCTGAGGATCAGGTACTTCTTCCTCACTCTGCTCTCCAATTTACTTGTGGCAGAAATAACTTTTTTTGGCAGGGGGGGAGAAATGGGCCCAAATTAAGGATGTGGAGACTTCTCCCTTTTTTCCAACCCCAGAAATTCAATGTGTTTTATCTGAAATCCCTTTTGCTTTTTGAATTTTTCATTTCGTTTTGGATTTGAATCAAATTCCAAAAATTCATTTCAAATTCAAATCAGATTCTAATTCGGTCCGAAAATTCGATTCAAATTCAAATCAATTCTACCTGCTTCGGGTGCCTTTTTAACCAATCACGGGGCCTGAATGGTTTAAGGTTCCAAATGGCTCTCAAATCAAATTTGAATCCAATTTCAAAAATTCATTTCAAATTTGAATCCAATTGCCCTTTTAAGGGGTGATACGATTCAAATTCGAATCGAAATGCACATCCCTAGTTTGGTCTGCCTTTGAAAGATCTGCAGCTGAAGATACAATGGTTTGCTAGAAGGGATTGCCACTGCTTTCCTTCGGTGACGGGCTGGTGGCTGCTTAGAACTCAGCAAAAGCGTCTTCCACTCATGCTCAGTGAGCACTAGACCACAGCTGCTATCTGAGAAGCTCAGAAGCTGACGCTTTCCTGCGGTTGCTCTTCAGATACAAAGCGTTGTACCTGTTAGGAAAGTGGGGTGGGTTTGGGGGTTGGTTTTTTTTAGATTATTCGTACCCTTAGCTCAAATGTATAATCTGCAGTTGACTTTACCGTTTAGTACGGAGTTGTGGGTCACACGACAATCCCAGCATGCAATGCAGCCCACAAGCCATTGCCCTGAGTTGCTACTGGCAGCTCACACCTCAAACGTGACAGAAAGGAGTGGGCAAGTAGAACACCACAAAGCTTCAGCCTTATTCCTCTCTCCCATCTTCTGGAAGCCACCTCCGCTCCATGTTCTGGAATCTACAGGGCAATTCATCCAATCAGATTCCAGGACCAAAATTGGGTCTCGGAGTCTAAAGCAAGGGTGTGATAATCTACCCAGACAACAACTGGAGCATGTGTAGGGCTTGGTGGCATTTGGGGGGGGGGAGGGAGTTCCTTCCTGGTCTGCCCCCAACCTTTCCATCCACTTCAAATCCTCTCCCAGCCCAGTCCTGCCTTAATTCTGCCTAGGTTAATTCATAATGTTTAAAATTCTGTGGTAATCTTGGGTGGAGGGGATCTGACTGTGACTGTGTCTAAAGCCAGAAGATGCCTGTTAGATGAGGCAGGTGTAGCTACCACTGAAAAGAGGAAATCCTGAGCTCTCCTCTTCCTCTTTCCCCTGTAATGGGAAAAGCCAAGGGCAACGGAATCAGGAATTTTCAATGACTGCAGCCAGAAGCAAATTTTCAAACTGATGTTATATATACCCACTGGCAAGAGAATATCTCTGGCACTGGCCATATTTCTGCCAAATCCTCAAATATTATAGATAGTGTCTGAAACATGCAAAATAAGTTGGTAACGGAATCAGAATTTTTGGACAGCCTTTCTGATTCTGTTACCAACATATTTTTGCATGATTCCGGCACTCTCTATAAAAAAATTAATCGAAGGGGTTTATAAAGATGTGGTCTTATAGTAGAAGATGTTCTCTTGCCACTATGTGTATATCTAATGCTAACTTGAAAAAAAAACCATGCTTATGGCTACAGCCATTTAAGAAGTGGCAATGTGCCTGATTCCGTTACCCTTGGAATGGCCTCTGTCCCGTATAACAAGGCATATGGCATCACACCGTTGTGCTGGAAGCTTCCTGACTCCTGCTCCACTTCACTGGCTGCTGCTTATGGGGCGTCGAGAAACTCACAGTGTGCCATTGTGATCTCATCGTTGTGCTTTACTTGACATTACCAGGGAGACAGGGAAGATGAACCCAGATCTGTTGCTTCTCTAAGTGGCAGCCGTTTACCTGCCACAACATCCCGTTCCAGACTGAGGAGCCACCTTCTTCTTAAGGCCATATCAAAGACACTGCATGCTAGAGTGACAGAAAATGCATCTCCTTGCCATCCATCTCTTTGCACAACACCCTTTGTTCCGTATAGCCTGTGGACTCTCATTGTGGGAAAAGAGTTCTCTGCCCAGGGCCACTTCCAGCCACAGCACAGATTCATAGCCACTTAGCTCTCGTGGTTTCCCACAAAGGAGGACTGTCGTTTCCTGAGGGCACAGAGAATTGGTGATTAGCTTTGACTTGGAAATGACTTTTCCCAGGATTCCCCGGGGCAAAAGAGAGACTGCTAAGCCCGTAAGGAAAACGGCAGGAAAATAAAGGATTTAACATCCCCTCCCTCTGGGATCTGCATAACTATCTTACAGACAAGACAAAACCCCAACCGAACACTGCATTAAGCCTCACCTTGGATTTCTAGATTGCAAAGGTACCCAGAGGTCATTCCAGTATCTGCAAGCATGTGTTAAAAAGAGTGCCTCAGTGGCAAATTCCAGGCGCTACAGCAGGGCTGCTGAACTTCGGCCCTCCTGCAGATGCTGGACTACAACTCCCATCATCCCTGGCTATTGGCCACTGTGGCTGGGGATGATGGGAGCTGTAGTCCAAACACAGCTGGAGGGCCAAAGTTGAGCAGCCCTGTGTGACAGGCATAGGCCTCTGCAGGACTTTCCTCTGGGGTGGAGGGCATAACCAACAATCCAATATCCCCTCCCTGGAAGTATGCCCCATTGAATTCAAGGGGAACTGGCTGAATCCTTGGGGGTCTGCTCCCTCTTGCTCCCTGCTCCGAATGCCCATGGCTACAGGGTCTTCTCCCCCAAGCCAGGGAACGCTCATCGTCATATGAATGAACCTGACCTTTTGGGGGAACATTGAACCTTTTTGAATTTTATTTTTAAAATGCAACCTTGAGAGGTACATGGCCAGACATCCAGACTGATGCTGTGCTTGCACGCACAAGGTATCCGGACACCAAGACATTTGAGTTTTCATTGGGAGTTTTCACTGGGAGTTTTCATTGAGAGTTTTCATTGGGAGTTTTCACTGGGAGTTTTCATTGAGAGTTTTCATTGGGAGTTTGCATTCCAGACTAGTGTTGCAGCACAACAAGGTGTACAATGCCTCCTGCTAGGCAATGCCCGCAACCTGCTCCTCTATCCTGGTTGTGCAAGCCTAGAAAGAGCACAAGAGACTATGCCCTTGTGTGCAATCCCTGCAACTCCGTGCCGCACCGCGACTCTCTCGCAGATGCAGCGTGAGTCTGGATGTCAACCATTTTGACTGGAAAAAACGCCCACACATCACGCCGATACATTGGAAAATAGAAATTTAGGGATATGGTAAGCTGCCATCTACTGAGTCAGACCCTTGGCCCATCTAGCTCAGTATAGTCTACCCAGACTAGCAACTGCTTCTCCAAGGTTGCAGGCAGGAGTCTCTCCCAGCCTTATCTTGGAGATGCAGCCAGGGAGGGAAGTTGGAACCTCGATTCTCTTTCCAGAGCGGCCCCATCCCCTAAGGGGAACATCTTACAGTGCTGACATGTGGTCTCTCATTCAAATGCCAACCAGGGCAGACCCTTCTCCGCAAAGGGGACAGTTCATGCTTCCCACCACACAGGTTAAAGGTCAGCTTGCCACCTTCAGTACTTGTAACCATGGCATTTTGGTGGGTTGGTTAGAATCCATATCTGATTGTGTCGGAGGTGGTGGGAATCAAATTAAAATATATGTATTTGAATGTTAGCAAAGATGGGCGAGTTGGCGGGCTTTTGGTTCAGACAACTCCCCACATTCAATTGAACCGTAGTCTAGATCATCGGTCTATGTTTATTTTCAAGGCATATTCAGCCAGCTCCGTACTGGTGAGGATAGGAATGATGATTTTGACCCTTCTGGTGCAGCCGAGATGTGTTTCCCGACTGATACCTAACGCTGATAAAATCCACGAACATTAGCCCAGCGGAACTCCACATAGCTCTTTTCCCGTGCCAAGGCTGATTTTGACATTCCTCGGAAGCTTAGGTTAGTTACAGAATGTAGTGAACCCCTTCACTTAGGTGTCACTTGGAGTGGGGTGCACAACCGCCGGGAGTATTTTAAGCCACTTGTCCTCTGTCCCAACACCCACCCGTTTCTGTATTCTCTTCTGTCTCCTCTCTCTTTCGCTGCTCTACCCGTTCGTCGCAGGGAAGGCGAGGGAGAGGTGGAGCTGGATCCGAGAAAATGCGCCTCGATATTTCTGCTCGAGAGGCCCCTCAGAGGTTCAGCCGGGGGAGCCCTTGAACCCCCTGGAATCCAGGGCGAAACTCCACTTGGATGCCTCCACATCTCTTTCCCATTAAGCTGCCGGGCTGGCAGGGAGGCAGCACAAATCCCTCGCGAGGGGAACGGCAGTTCCGTTGGTGTGGCCAGACTCCCACAAGCCGCTGGAGCCCACCACTCGCTGGACCCAGCTGTGCATCTTTTGGCACGCCCTGGGGCTGTGTGCAAAGAGGAGACTTGTGCATTCCACGAGCTGCCTCCGGCTGAGTCGGACCTTTGGTCCCTCCAGCTCAGCGTTGTCAATGCCGACTGGTAGAAACCCTCCAGGGTTTCAAATTCCCCCAGCCCTACCTGGAAATGCTGCCAAGGACTGAACCGGCATGCAAAGCAGCTGCTCTCCCACCGAGAAATGGGTGTGCCTGATTAACATCGGCTGCTGCCTTCTGAGTCAGAACCTTGGTCTGTCTATCTCAGTGTTGACAACACTGACTGGTAGCAGCTCTCCAAGGTTTCGGGTGGGTCTTTCTCAGCCCTGGCTGGGGCTGCCGGGGATCGAAGCAGAGTGTACGCTCTACCACTGGCTTATCAACCCAGCCCCATCTTCCCCGCAAAAACCACAAAAACAAAACACCTGCTCTTCCCATGAGACCCAGAAGATTTTCTAGAGGACGCCCCGAATCATCCATGCTTCCTCTTTTGCCACTTCCAGGTAATGCAGTGTTGAGTGTAGCAGTGTGCTGGGGTGCTCACTTACCCCGGACACGTCCGCCCTTCCTGGCTGTGCATGCCAACATCCATCCAGGAAGCCTCCGTGTGGACAGGGGACCGATTCGCACGAGAGCATCGCAACCTGTAAGTCACCCTCCCTTGACCTTAGCAGGAGACGCCAACCTAAAATGTGAGGCAGTACATTCCACCCCTCAGCAAAAAAAAACTTCCCATTCACGTGGGCCTTCTCTTCTCACAGGGGCCAATTTAAAACAAAATTAACGTTTTAAAGACGATTGGGGCATTTCAGGAGCAGTGGTGGGATTTTCTTTAATCTGTATATAACATGTAATTTTGGAAAGAAAGAAAGAAAAACTCCCCCCCCCCTTATTTTATTTCTTCCTTAACAGTATTTTATTATGATAATTTTTTTTTTGCCTTAGATATCATTATTGTGAAGAAATAATGTTAATATAAGTAACTAGTGAAGGACCAAGATGATGTAATGGAGGCTGTATGTCGTATGATCGATAACCAGGGAGGAGATTGTTTTTCCTTTCGTCGTTGTCATTACTATTAATGTGCCAAATGACCCATAAGTAATAAGAGCACTGTCTTTGCTGCCCGATCCTCAGACAATCATGTTCAGTTGATTCTTATTATGTTTTACAAACGTTTCTGTGGTGTTTGCATTTAGAATGAAGCATTCTGTTCACACACATACACACACACACTTCTGTGTGCCATATTTTGCGTTATAACTTAAGGAAGGCCACAGTTTGTGCTTTCGGCAGTACATCGCGGCTTCAGCTGACGGGTCGCTGGTCCTGTTATGAAGATCCCCACAATATACTGGGCATGCTTGCTGTTACTAACGGCATTCCCGCACATATGAACCCAACCGAGAGGTCATCAGTACCGTCGGCTCTGGTGGTTCTGAGAGCCGTTTGGAAGAGTCCGGGGAGAAGAAAGCAGAACCTGGTCCATTCCACACAGGCCTTTGAATCCAGGTTTAATGTGGGTTATCAACATTCGCGTGACCATGTGAGCCCCTGGCGACATAGTTTATTTATGACTGGCGATAAATCTGAGATCCCTGCCTTGGCAGCGTGGGTCAGCACAATCACACTGTTATTCGTCGCCGAGATTCATTAAGCTGGGATTCAAATGGTTTGGGGAACTAGGCCTGTCCAAGTTCTGGCATAGTCGACACAGACAGCGTTGACCATTCAACGCTGTGCCTGTGGCCCCGATCCAGGAGTGGTGTTGCTTGAGGTCAGGATCCAACTTCCTCCTTGTTGATGGTGGGTTGTTTGGGTTTTTTTTGCTTTTTTGTGCCATTCTCAATCCTGCAAGAGATCTTCTCTCACAAAACTGATTGCTGTCGGTGTCCTTTGATGGCTTCTTCAAGCTGTATGCAGTCTTCTTTCCCGTGTGGGGCAGTGGCAGTCACTTGCTTGGCCAGTAGTTTGATGGTCTTTTCCATGCATTGGTAATCCATTGCCAACAGAAATGATCTCTGTCCCTAATCATCTTGGTGCTAAGGAGTGTGTGCGAGAGAATGGTTGAGGGAAGCAATAGCCAATTAGATCCGTGGATAACATGCAGGCATTTGATTACCCTTAGAACTGTCAGCACCCAAAATAAATGGCTGGTTTCAGGATCCTGTAGACGGCCCAAAGATCCTTCCCCCTCCCTTCACCTGCTCCTTTCTTCCATTCCCGTTAAGACTTCTAGGCATGTCATGCAACCAGAGGAATCTGAGTCAATGAAGTTTTTGGTTGATAAACCAATCCATTGATCTGCAAAAAAGGTGCATGTAAACAAAAAGACAAAAGCAGTTTCTTGTTTTAGATGATGCAGAGATGCGTTATGTCAGACAGTACCTTAGAAGAGACGTTTGCTCGTGTGTGTGTGTGTGTGTGTGTGTGTGTGTGTGTGTGTGTGTGTGAGAGAGAGAGAGAGAGAGAGAGAGAGAGAGAGAGAGAGAGAGTTGGAGAGAGAAAGCGCAGACACTTTTTCTAAGTTTATGCCTGTCCCATCCAATTTTTGTAAGTTCTCACATCAAAAATTATTAGCTTGTTTTTAAAAAATCTGCTGCTCAGTGAATTCAGGGCACCTTAGACAATCTTTAATGGCTGTTTCTAACCAATTCATTGGCCTCATTTGCACGTAACGGGAAACTGGGGTTAAATGGGACAAAGGTTGGGTTTCTTGTATGTCCAAATACATGGAACCTCTGCCCCTTTGGAAAAAGCGACCCTAGGTTTCCCTCCCCAAACTCCAATTTGGACCCTCAGTTTGTTGTACGTTTTGCTGCTCCTACCTGAGGTTTGCAGCCACCTGCTGTACGTCCAAATTCAGAACTTAAAACTTAAGTTCTTAAGGAAGCTCCTCCCTCTCTCCGTTCCGATTGGCTGCTGCAGCTGTCCTTCATGTGGAGGAGGATGCATGGCAGCCCGTTCCCTCCTCCTCTCCGCAGTCTCCCTGACTGCAGTTCGGGTCCTGGGCGATACGTCCGAATGTGGACAGGTAAGCGAACCGGGGGGGCTAGCCACAGTTCTGCGTTACGTGTGAATGCAGCCATTGATTCAAGGTGGCAACCCCAGCCGCCTTGCACCTTACGTGGCAGCAGATGAGAGTTTGCCAGTGCAGCAAAAAGCCATAACTAATGCGGGCCCCTTGGCACATATGCGTCTACTTGCCTCAGGTGTGCATGCCATGCTATTTGGGTGGACATGCAAACTGCATCCACACCTGTGTGCTTCGCAGCACTGTGGTTGGGTGGTCAGCACAGCAGGACGCTTCAAGACGGACAACACTGGAGGCTTGTCCACACAACTGCAGTTCTTGGGGTCTAGGTTTAACGTGGGTTCCCGGCATCCTCGTGATTGTGTGAAGCCACGCCAGGGTGAGACTCTCAGGCCATAAACCACCTTGGCCTGGGTTCACACAATCCCACTAATGATTAAACCCACATTAAACCTGGATTCAGACAACTGCGTTGCGTGGACAAGCCTGATACGCGACAGCCCTTTGCCAGCCCCATTCTAGAGGCATTGTAAACACCACCACTTCTCAGATCCCAGGGCTGTCCTCCCAATCAGAACTAGCATAATACAGATCCCTACCTTAGTCCGCGAGCTCTGGGTGCCCCCGATTTTTGGCCACACGTGAGCTGAAAGCTAGGTCAGACGAGGGGAATGTTATCATGCAGGAGATGAGCACAGGCTGCGGCAGCATTTCCTCCCACCTTGCTAATATGCTGGGTCAAAAGGGCTGGATAAACACCTCCCCTTCCTCCGGCCTAGCTTTCAACACACACACGGCCAAAAATCGGGAGCGGGCCTAGCTCACGAAGGTGAGCAGGATGTGAGTCTTGCCCACTTGCCAACTGTGCGGACAAGCCTATTGCCTGTACGGTAGAGGCTGTATGTAGGCTGCACACAGAGAGTTGGGCGTTGTCCAGAGGGTGTCTGCCGGTTCAGACACGGAGTGATTCAGCCGTCCTTGCAGGAGAAGAGAGGTTCACACTCACTCTATAGATGCCTTCAGGCGCAAAGAAGTGTGAGGGTCTCTTTTGCCGTGCACGTGCCCCTGCGTTTGGAAGACGTGAGCTGAGCATGAGCGAGATTCCATTTGGCATGGTGGCGTCTCTGGGGAAAGAGGTTTCTTGAAAGGTGTCTTAAAGTCCGACTCATTTCAACAAGGCTTGAAACGCGATTAGGAAGCCAGATGGGGCTTCTCATGTGCACCTTGGATAGCTCTACACCAGGCCTGCTCAACTTCGGCCCTCCTGCAGATGTTGGCCTACAACTCCCATGAACCCTGGCTCTTGGCCGCTGTGGCTGGGGAGTATGGGAGTTGTAGTCCAAAAACAGCCGGGGGAGGGGTCTAAGTTGAGCAGGCATGTCCTAGGCAGTTCTGGCGTCTGGAACTGGCTTGTCTGGGGACCCACAGTTGGGAACCCCAGCCCTAGAGAGCAAGGCCCCCTGGGTGGCAGGGTTGAACATCCCCTCGGAGTGCGTTCCTGCAGCCACAGATCGCTGCCCATTTCTGAATGAGTGGGTTTCTCGCTTCTAGCGACTGCACCATTGCAGCCTCTTAGACGGTGCTTCACCTCTAGGCCAGCCGGGCCACGTTATGAAGATGTGCCACGGGGTCACAGAGCTCGAATCAGGGCGGAGCCCACTCCCTGAGCCCAACAAGACGGCGGGATGAGCCCTGGAAGAAGCACATCAAAAGTAGGGGCAGTTATGTGTGTGATCTCTCTTGGCACGCCAAAGATCAGAGCAGAGACCCGTGTAGGCAGAGGATGAAGCAGCCCAGGGAATCCGCACTGTTGCACTGACGAGGCGTGGGAATGTAGCACGGCACCGCAAACATTTGCATCTAAGCTGGTGGCTTTGGGGCATGGCTCCCCCAGGCACCTTTTGGTCTCAGTTGGCTGCCATTTCTCCGGGCCAGTAACAGCCAGCAAATCAGGACCGGGGTGGCTGGAGGCGGTGTGGGGCGGCGAACACGAGTTAAAGATATTGTACTGCGAAGAGTAAAAGCAAGGCAGAGCTACAATGGTCCGACTGTACGTCCTGATGGACACCGAGACACTTTTTCTCATTAAGCTTTCCCCCACAGCCCCAAATCAGCACTTAGAGGATCCCATGAGTGGGGCGGAAGCCGCCTCCTTGATTTCTGATGTCTGTATTTTGGGTGAAGGATTCTGAAAAGCACTTGTTCAATGGGGCTGTCCGGAACGGCATTCCCTCGCGCGGGCATCCGTGAAATGCACAGGAGCGGCTGAAGGACACATGGGACATGGCACCCGTCCGTTTCAAGGAGGCTTGCGCAAGGGAATGCTCTGCCGGATCATGCCCCCGTACCCGTTTAGGCTCGAATAAATGAAGCATACAAGCACTGGAATGCGTTTCTTTCTGACGTACTGCAATCTACTGACGTAACATTCATTGTTTTAAGATGCTGTAATTTTTGCTCTCTTTTCTTTGTAGTAGTCATAGGAGGAAGGAGGGTGGGTAGGGACTTTTTAAAAAAAATTATGAAGGAATGATGCAATTCACTTGCACCTCTACAGATTATATGTGGGCGAAATACTTTTCTTCTATAATGGTCAGTAGTGTGATTGACAAAGCCATGGAACTTTTTTCCTTCTTCATATTTAACAGATACTGTGATTAAAAGGTTTTATTTTGCTTCAGTCAGTGTGATTCCCCCGCCTTTTCTTTTTCTGTGTGTCTTTAATTCCTTGGTCTTTGATACCACTTTTAGAATGATGTTTTTGCAAAGAAATACGGCAGCTTTGATTCCCGCCCCCCTCCACAAACCAGCAAATCACAAGAGAACACAGTTTTCTAAACTGTGGGCCTATCTACACCAGAGACTTTAAACTAGTTTAATAATCATTCCGTTCCCCCCAAGGAGAACCCTGGGAACTGTTGTTCTGTATGAAGGTGGATCTCGGGGTTTTGAATTTAGGATTCTCTCGTCAAACTATAATTCCCAAGGTTCTTTGGGGGGACTCAGTACGGTTAAACCAACAGAAAACCAACACAGGTTTATAGTGTAGATATGCCAGAAAATCTAAGCTATCTTTTCTTGCTATCTTCAGAATGAAAGCTGTTTTATGCCCATTGCCTGCCTGCAAAAGGATGTAATTTTTCTTTTTTCCCTTCTTAAACCTTATATATATAATGGTAGCAAGATTATGATATGTGTATCTGTCACCTGTCCTTCTCAATCCTACCATTGTTACAATATACAAATTTTGATCTAGGATAATTTTATTTCTGTTAGAACTGTAAAGTTGTCTTTTTTTAAAAAAAAATCAATTGTAAATGTCTGGTTTTTTCAAATAATGTTTTAAAAACATTGCGAAAGAGGAAAGGTGCTAAGTCCCTTGGCAATCTGGAGTGTATATTGCTTCTGTTCTGTTTATAAGTAAAACCGTGCATGACGTGTTTAGCAGTCATTGTGTCCGTTTGTGAAATTTTTATTAAAAAAAAAATTCAGTAGATGCACTTACTGTATATGTGATTAGGGGTTTTTCTTTTGTTCGTTTCGTTTGGGGTTTTTTTTGTTTTGTTTTGTTCTTGTTTTTTGTTTTGTTTTTTTGCGTTGGGGCTAGAAGCCTCGAACTGTCAAGGAAAATTTTAAATAAGTGGCAGTTATGAATTAATATGGAATCGCTTTGGAAGAATAAATGAAGTTTAAAAAGAGAGAGAGAGAGAGAGATGATGTGTAGAATATAATTAAAATAAAAAGCGATTTTGCAAAAATTTCACTTTGACGCTTGTGATAAAAAAAAGATGAAAAACAGATGTACTTGTGTAGAGAAATTCCTTTAAAAATAATGAATAGAAAGCGCTGATTTTGAGGTTAATGCTGTAGAATAGGAATGTATACCAAATGTAATCTTTCCAATGCTACAACGGATTTATACATGAGATTGATATGCAATAAACCTGTGTGCTTTTTTAAAGGATGGTTCTGTGCACTTTCTTGGACTGAGCGCAAAGTAGGAATTCTGTCTGAAGTGGAAATAAATTGATGTATCACTGTGTCCTGCATAGGAAGCTGCCAGAGACTGTTGGTCCATCTAGCTCAGTATTGTCTTCACAGACTGGCAGCGGCTTCTCCAAGGTTGCAGGCTGGAGTCTCTTTCCCAGCCCTGTCTCGTTGGAGATGCTGCCAGGGAGGGAACTGGGAACCTTCAGCTCTTCCCAGAGCAGCTCCATCCCCTGAGGGGGAATATCTTACAGTGCTCACACACCGAGTCTCCCATTCAAATGCAAACCAGGTTAACTTCTATCTGATTCTTCTTCCTCTCCCACTGTGGGCCATCACCTTCACGCCAGCATACGCCTCCTCAGAACTTTCCTAACCATCTTTAAATATCTCCTGGAGAGAAAGTTAAACTGAAGGTTTTTTGGTACTTGAAATTTCCTTGGTATTTTTTCAGAAATACACTACATGTGTCAATGCTCTGTGTCTCTGTTAAATTTTTACTGCTATAACGTTACAGCATTTGAAGATGCTCAGAACCCTTCGTATTATCTTGCTTCATTAACCCCTGCTAGTGGTGCAGTGGGGAAGGACTGGGAAGACCCAAGTTCAAATCCCCATTCAGCCATGAAACTCACTGGGTGACTCTGGGCCAGTCACTTAACTCTCAACCTAACCTACCTCACAGGGTTGTTGTGAGGTTAAACATATCCATGTACACCGCTCTGAGCTCCTCGGAGGAGATAACAGGATATAAGGATATAACAGGATATAACAGGATATAAGTGTAAAAATGAATTGATGGATGGATGAAGAGGCTGTTAGTTCGAAATCCCGCTGGTGTGCTTTCCATCCTGTGCCTAGAAAATATATATTTGTAGTCACCGATTTTGGGCAGCAGCGATATAGGAAGGTGCTGGAGGCGGCTGCTCGCTTCAGTGACAACGGCAAAGGCGTCATCTCATACTGCGCGGGAGGAAGGCAATGGTCAACCCCTCCTGTATTCTACCAAGAAAACCACACAGCTCTGTGGTCGCCAGGAGTCGACACCAACTCAACGGCACAATCTTTCTCAACTGGGCAAAGAGGCACCTTTCAAAGTGGGCGCTCGCTTATATTTTAGCTCTCTTATATTTTCACCCTAGTCAAACCCCAGTGGTGGTTGCTGGGGTCACTCCTGCCTTCCTTCCTAGATTGGAAGCCCCCTGGGGCAGGGAACCATTTCCTTCTCCTTGTTACAATGTAACCTATTCAGGGAACCCTTTTGGCCAAAAAGGCAGCGGGGGGGGGGCAGATTCTGATCAAGGATAATAAATGGGCTGCCTGCCTCCTCGTCGGGCAAAGGCTGGCCTCGTTCAGTGGCCCCTCCTCACTGGTCCAAGGCTCACCTTCCCAAATTGGTGGCTCTCCCCTACCAAGCAGGGGAGAGCAACTGTCCCTTTTCAGCCCAGCACAGCATCCCTCCTGTGGGGACTGTTGTCAATGTCTCTCTTGTATATAGTTTTAGGTGCCCCTTTGGGACAGGGAGCCATCTTCAGGTCCTCATGGGGCACACAGTTTAGCAGTCATCCCTGCCACCTGGGCAACGAGGCACCTTTTGAAGTGGACGCTCTCCTCTATTTATTTCTCCATTTATATTCGCCAGGGCAGAGTAACTGTCCCCATGAAGCCCAGCCCAGCATCCTCCCAGTGGCTGTCGCTGGGACACCGCTTCTTAGATTGTGACGTCTTCTGGGACAGGGAAAGCATTAGACCTGTTAATTGGGCAAAGAATCCCTTTTAAAACTGGCAGCTCTCTCTCATATTTAGCAGCCGGGGGAGAACAACTGGCCCTATGCATACCAGCTCAGCGCCCCTCACTGTGGCTTTTGCTGGTGCCTTCCCCATTGTTTTTCTTTTTAGACTGTGAGCTCTTCTGGGGCAGGCAGATTCGCTCATTCATTCATTTTGCTGTATAAACCACTCTGGGGGGGGGAGAGAGAGAGAGAGAGAGAGAGAGAGTGTGTGTGTGTGTGTGTGTGTATACATACATACACAAACACACCCCTAATGACGGAGCGGGGAAATGACATGATTAGCAAGACAGAGGTTGCCGGTTCGAATCCCCGCTGGTATGTTTCCCAGACTATGGGAAATACCTGTATCGGACAGCAGCGATATAGGAAGGTGCTGAAATGCATCATCTCAGACTGTGCAGGAGGAGGCAATGGGAAACCCCTCCTGTATTCTACCAAAGAAAATCACAGGATATATATTGTGCAGAATAAATTACAAGTGAGAAATGCCACAAGGATTCAGGGAGCAAAGGACTCGGGGAGCAAAGGACTCAGCAAAGGACTCAGGGAGAAAGGACTCAGGGAGCAAAGGATTCAAGGAGCAAAGGACTCAGGGAGCAAGGGACTCAGCAAAGGACTCAGGGAGCACAGGATTCAAGGAGCAAAGGACTCAGGGAGCAAAGGACTCAGCAAAGGACTCAGGGAGCGAAGGACTCAGGGAGCAAAGGACTCAGCAAAGGACTCAGGGAGCAAAGGATTCAGGGAGCAAAGGACTCGGGGAGCAAAGGATTCAGTGAAGGACAGGGAGAAAGGACTCAAGGAGCAAAGGATTCAAGGAGCAAAGGACTCAGGGAGCAAAGGACTCTGGGAGCAAAGGACTCAGCAAAGGACTCAGGGAGCAAAGGACTCGGGGAGCAAAGGATTCAGCAAAGGACTCAGGGAGAAAGGACTCAGGGAGCAAAGGATTCAAGGAGCAAAGGACTCAGGGAGCAAAGGACTCAGCAAAGGACTCAGGGAGCAAAGGACTCAGGGAGCAAAGGAAAGGGAGCAAAGGACTTGGAGCAAAGGTAAGGGCACTTTAAAACATCTGTTAAATTTTTACAAGATTTTTTGTAAATGATTTTTACAAGTGCTTTGCAATACTGTTCATGAAGTGTCAACCCAATTGATTCTTATTGAAAACCTACTACATATATTCCTCTTCCCTGAAAGAAAAATACTTACTTGTGGGTCTATTCCCCCTGTCAATAGACCCATAGTTTCAACCAAGGAGAGGGGCCAGAGAATAGGGCCTGTCCCTGCTCAATCAGTGGGGCCCCTGGAGTGCATGCCAGCCCCAAACAAATGCCAAGTCCTCTCCTCTCCCTAAATTGTTGCTTTTAGGCTGCAATGCTAGACATGCTTACGTGGGAGTAAGCCTCACTGGGTACACCATGGGGCGTATTTCTGAGAAAGCATGCACAGGAGGGCGCTATAAGGCAGCTTCCAGTTTCCAGTTCTTGTGTGGCTGCAGGATACCTGGGGGGCCAGTCAAATAGTCCCTGTGGGCTGAATCCTTATGTTGTGCAGGCCTGCTCTAGATCCTTTAATGTGGCTCAGTTCTGCCTTACAGCTAGCAAAATTCGTTTAGAGTTCATTAAGAACTAAACATTCGAATGCCTATATGTATGTTGCCTCCACTCGCGGGATATGTTGCTGCCATGCTTAGTATAAAACAGGGATTCTCAAGGTTGGGTCCCCAGATGCTCTTGGACTTCAGCTCCCATAATCCCCAGCCCCAGCGGCCTTTGGTTGGGGATTATGGGAGCTGAAGTCCAAGAACATCTGGGGACCCAACCTTGCGAATGCCTGGCATAGAATACAATATGGCATGCGATATAATGTATTAATTACATAATTTTGCTGTCTTGTTTCCTTTATACTCAGCGTCGTTCTGATATTAGGGTTGGTTAATTTCTATATATAGTTTTATGTTCATTGTTTTAACTTCCAGCTTCTTTGACTTACTATACTCAGTAATTGTATAGAGACTTTTTATTCTTTTGTAGGAGTAGATGGTTTGAACTGTTTTTGTCTATTTTGCGTCTATGCTGGTCAAAGACTGAAATAAAGACTCTGCTATGCTACGCTATGCCCAGATGCCCCCTGTTTGAGAGCTTGGAGGGAAGAATTCTTTCTCTAGGGCAGCCTCCACGGAAATACACAGGTAAGGAGAGTACTGCTAATTAATATTGTCTGGAGACATGGAGTTAAAGTTCTAAATACCCCTGCTAACTGAGTAAAGAGACGCCTTTTACAGTGGTGATTCTCTTATATTTAGCAGGGAGAGAGCAACTGACCCTGTCCGTCCCCAGCACAGCATCCCTCCAGTGGCTGGTGCTGGTATCTGCCTTCCGTTTCTCTTTAGATTGTTAGCCCTTTGGGGACGGGGACCTTCTTATGTAAGTATCATTTATTTTTCTGTGTGAGCTGCTTTGAGAACTTTGGTTGAAGAGCAGTATATACATATTTGTAGTAGTAGTAGTAGTAGTAGTAGTATATACATATTTGTAGTAGTAGTAGTAGTAGTAGAAGACAATAAAGTAGTTTATTTAGGAAATCCATCAGGGAGCTAGATCATGCCTATATGCCTAGATGCTTGCTACATACAGGAGGAGGGGAAGGGAGAAGAAGGACTCTCTCTCTCTCTCTCTCTCTCTCTCTCTCTCTCTCTCTCTCTCTCTCTCTCTCACCGCAAACCCCCCCCCTCCAGCTGCCCGCGCACAGCTGCGGCAAGACTCCATCGCTCCGCTGGCTTCCCCGCATGCACAATCCGTGCACACCTCTAGGATCTATTTGTGCCGAATCGGGGCTGATTCGACTCAACCCCGAATCAGCCGTTTAAGGGGCAATTCGATCCACGGTCAAATCCACGAATCGCCCCGATTCCGCATGAATCAGATTGCAACTCCCTAATGGGAGTTAACCCTGGGCCCCCAGAGGTTGTTGGACTACAACTAGCATCATCCTCAGCCACAGAGGCCATGTCTGGGAGTGATGGGAGTTGTAGTCCAACAACATCTGAGGGCCCAAGGTTAAGAAACCCTGCTCTAGTGGTCAATAGAGTTGCTGGTGCGAAGAGTCGCTGCATCTCCAACACCCCCAATGCCAGTCCTCTTATCAGCGTAATCCTTCACTTCTTTTACAACCAACCTACTTCCAAAGTGCAGGACGGAGCATAGGAACATAGGAAGCTGCCATATACTGAGTCAGACCATTGGTCTATCTAGCTCAGGATTGTCTTCACAGGCTGGCAGCGGCTTCTCCAAGGTTGCAGGCAGGAATCTCTCTCTCTCAGCCCTATCTTGGAGAAGCCAGGGAGGGAACTTGAAACCTTCTGAAACCTTTTAGCATCTTTTAGCCTCGTCTCACCCCAGGGTCCCTTGGCCCAGACTTTTCTTTTGGACACAGTTGGTCCATGGCTGGGGAACAGGCATCACAACCACAAGTAGATGTCCTCTGTTTAAATATCCTTCCCTCCCTGCTTTCAGAGTCGGAGAAGACACAACGGCCTCGATCAACAGATGTCGGGCAGAGACTTCCTGCATGTTGAAGTTGGCGCAGGGCAGGGGAAGGCAATTTCTGGAGAGGACCCAGCAAGAGACGGGGGCCGGATGAACACAGCCATTATGTAAGGAGGCCGGGATATTTCCCCAGCATAAAAAGAGCTTCATAGAAAAGGGCCATTGTTGGGAGGGGGAGAATACCCATGGGAAATCCATCCATATGTGGGGATGGGTGGTTGGTTGGGGTGGTGGTGGTGCTGATCTTGTGGTAGCCAGCATGAATTGTCCCTTTTGCTAAGCAGGGTCTGCCATAATTTGCATTTGGATGGGAGACTACATTTGAGCACCGTAAGATATTCCCCTCTGGGGATGGAGCCGCTCTGGGAAGAGCAGAAAGTCTCAAATTCCCTCCCTGGCAGCATCTCCAAGATAGGGCTGAGAAAGACTCCTGCCTGCAACTGTTAGACCGTCTAGCTCAGTATTGTCTACCCAGACTGGCAGCGGCTTCTCCAAGGTTGCAGGCAGGAGTCTCGAAAGCAGGGGATTGACTTTAAGGGCAGGGGGCGGGTTGCAAACTTACTCATAAACTTAACATAACATAAGAAACATAAACGTAAGTTGCCCATAAACATAACATTAACATAATATTAGAAACATAAGCCCCCCACCAGCAACAGCCACAGCAGGGATGCTGTGTTGGGGGTGGATAGGGCCAGTTGCTCTCCCCACTGCTAAATCAAGAGAATCGCCATTTTGCATATTAACAGCGTGCAATATTTGGAGCGCCTAAACTGAATGGGCTTTCTGGAGTACACTGCAATGTGCAAAGGTATTCAGCAGAGGGCGTGCTGAGACAGCAGAATTACCAGAATCTTGCTGGTCTGGGAAAAGTTTTCAAATGCACAGTCTACCTAAAGGCTTATGCAGGCCTCTTAGGGCCTCTACCCTCAGCAGAGAAATTGCTCTGGTCTCCATTTAGGAGCATGCCGTTCCTTCGAGGTAGGCCACCCCCAGTTGACGTCTGATCTAAAGCCAGGACCATAGCTTGATGGCTCTGTAACACAAGGGAGGAATATCCCCCATTCAGAGTTGGGTGGGAGCATCAGGCATTCTTGAGCTAAAGTGGAGATCTGGATTTCGTCGCAGCTATAGATGATGGGAGTTGTCGTCCAGCACCTGAGGACCCAAGCAGTGTTCGCTCTCACAGGGATTCCGAGATGTTGTTGACTACAATTCCCAGAATCCCCAGCGGCAATAGCTTTTGCTTGAGGATTCTGGGAGTTGTAGTCAACAACATCTGGGAATCCCGGTTGGAAGGAATACTGGACCCAAGGCTGGGAAAGAAGAAAGTTGGACAATGGAGCCTTTGTTCGCTTGCACAGCCTTCTTGAGCTGCAAGAGCTTTGGGGGCCTAGCAGAGTTATTTTGACTTCAGTATGTTGTGTTTTTAAGCATCCAGACAGGGTTTAAAAATAAGGTAGCCAGGTGTTCTGAAATGGCAGTGTTTGGTCCTCAGGAGCTGGTCTTGTGGTAGCAAGCATGCATTGTCCCCTTGGCTAATCAGGGTCTGCCTTGGTTGCATTTGAATGGGAGACTAGAAGTGTGAGCACTGTAAGATATTCCCCTTTAGGGGATGGGGCCGCTCTGGGAAGAGCATCTAGGTTCCAAGTTCCCTCCCTGACAGCATCTCCAAGACAGGGCTGAGAGAGACTCCTGCCTGCAACCTTGGTGAAGCCACTGCCAGCCTGTGCAGACAGTGCTGAGCTAGATGGGCCAAGGGTCTGACCCAGTAGAAAGCAGCTTCCTTTGAGGACTTCTTTCTGAATCCCTTTCCTAGGACAGAGTCGCTAATAGGAGGGAAATAAAATGTTGTCTCTCTTTCTGGGCTGGTAACTTTGGCTGGGGCCGCACTACAACTCCCATCAGCCTCTGCCACAGAGGGTGGTGGCCCGGGGTGATGGGAGTTGTAGTCCAAGCCCCGCTCGATCGCCGGCAAGGTTGCCTGTCGCTGATGCGAGCGCCTGCAAGCAGCCGGCCACTTGGGAACTTTGCGCAAGGGAGCCGATTCAAGAGATTTGTTCTGCCGGAGCTTAAGGAAGTTCAGAGTCAGCCTGTGGAGCAGCCGCCTGCGCGGGGGAAGGAGGCTGCTTTGCGAAAGAGCTCCCCGCCCCGCTCTGTGTGCTTCCCAGCCGGTGAGAGAGAGAGAGGAAAGAAGGAAGGGAAGGAAGGAAGGAAGGAAGGAAAGACGCGCCAGCGCCCACTCCAAGCGCGCAGGGAAGGACTACCCAGAGGGGTGGCTCATTCCAGGCGCCTCCCCGCCGCCCAGTGGAGTCGCCGGGGCTTCTCGGGAGCCCGGCTCGGTTCTCTGGAAGCCGCCGACCCCTCGCCTCCTTCCTCATCCCGGGCTGAGGCGATGGCTCCCGCAGCTGCGCCCGGCGGCTAAATCTTGGAGCGCCAGCATTGTGCATGGAGAGACGCAGGTGAGCGCCGTTGGGGCGCGCTTGGAGAGGGGTCGTCCGTGCGCAAAGGCACCCCGGGAGCGGGAGGGAGGGAGGGAGGGGGATTGCGGAGGGGTCATGGCAGCTCCGGAGGGGGGGAACGCGTCGGCAAGCCCCCCTCCCCACGAAAATTGGCTCCCCCCCCCCTCACCTGCCCTCCTATTTCTGTTTCAGAAAACTTTCTAAGAAGGGAGACCCAGCTCGCTCTCCCCGAAATGCACTTCGCCCTTTCTCTGGGCCCCCGTTCAGTGTTGTGTTCCCGGGTGGGGGAGGGAACGCTGGGGGGGGGGAGACTCAGTTTTGTTCACTGAGGGTGGGGGGAGACTTGTGGGAGTGGCGGCGTCGGGTTTGTGTGTTCTTCGAGCGCGGAGACCGCTTGCCCCGAAATCCCCCTCGAGGGTGGCGGGATCCTTGGAAGCTGCCTCCTCCTGAGTCGGACCCCTGGGCCCTCTAGCTCAGGATCGTCTGCCCTGGCTGGCAGCGGCTCTTCCAGTTCCTGGAAATGCGAGGAACAACTTTACCGCGGGTTTCCTGCGAGGCTTTCCTGCAAGTTCAAGGTCCC
Organism: Hemicordylus capensis; assembly: GCF_027244095.1. Taxonomy (NCBI): domain Eukaryota; kingdom Metazoa; phylum Chordata; class Lepidosauria; order Squamata; family Cordylidae; genus Hemicordylus; species Hemicordylus capensis. Next base: position 9,117,339 of record NC_069672.1, on the reverse strand, counting down.
CCCCCCCAAAAAAAATGATGCAAAAAGTGGTGGTTGGTTTTTTTTGGCCCCGGATATAAATCGGGTTGCACTCGAAGGTGCAGTTTTTTAGAAATCCTGAAATCTGTGTTAAGTGCTCCTCGATAGCGTTCAGGGACTTCGGGGTAGATTTGGCCGATATGTGAATACAGATGTGAGCTAAAAGCTGGGTGTCAAAAGCTTCCGGGGTTGAACCTGGCTGGGACCTTGTGCATGCAAAGCAGACGCTCTGCCCCTGAGCTCGGCGGGTTCTCCTTCAGTGGAGGTCAGAGCTGAGCCACAGGTGGAACCAGAAGAGTTGGAAGGGAGGAGAGCTAGTCTGGTGGTCGCCAGCATGACTTGTCCCCTTAGCTAAGCAGCGTCCACCTTGGTTGCATTTGAATGGGAGACCACATGAGAGCACTGTAAGATATTCCCTTTAGGGGATGGAGCTGCTCTGGGAAGAGCAGAAGGTTTCAAGTTCCCTCCCTGGCAGCATCTCCAAGGTAGGGCTGAGAGAGAGACTCCTGCCTGCAGCCTTGGAGAAGCCGCTGCCAGTCTGTGAAGACAATACTGAGCTAGATAGACCAATGGTCTGACTCAGTATATGGTGGTTTCCTATGTTCCTATGAAGGCCCCTTCCAACTCGGACAATTCTGTGAGGCTTCAATCCGAAGGGAAACTCCTTGGAAAGAAACCCTGTGGAGACCAAAGAAGCTTTCTGCTGGCTAACGGGTTTGTTCAGGGTTTTGGGTGCAAAACTTCGGAAGTGCTTTGTTTTTAGAATTGGTTGTTGACCCCTTAAAACATAATCAGTCCTGGAGGAGTTCTTCGATGATTTCACATGCAATTCTTGAACTAGTTGTAGCTGAGGTTCCTCCCCTTATTGGGGACTAGAAGGTTGTCAGTGCAACACTGAAGATTTTTTCTTTGCTCTCGCAAACCTCCCCTTTAATTTCTAAGTTTTCCATCAGATGGGGAGGCGAGCTGGTCTTGTAGGGGCAAGCATGAATGGTCTCATAGGAACATAGGCAGCTGCCATATACTGAGTCAGACCCTTGGTCCATCTAGCTCAGCATTGTCCACACAGACTGGCAGCAGCTTCTCCAAGGCTGCAGGCAGAAATCGCCCTCAGCCCTATCTTGGAGATGCTGCCAGGGAGGGAACTTGGAACCTCCTGCTCTTCCCAGAGCGGCTCCATCCCATCAGGGGAATATCTTCCAGTGATCACACATGGAGTCTCCCATTCATATGCAACCAGGGCAGACCCTGCTTAGCTAAGGGGACAAGTCATGCTTGCTACCACAAGACCAGTTCTCTTCTCTTTGCTAAGCAGGGTTTCCCTTGGTTTGCATTTGAATGGGAGACTCCCTGTGGGCTTTGTAAGATATGCCCCGGATCAGACATAGCCGGACCTTGGTGCCGAAGGTCCCAGGATCAATCCCTGGCAGCATCTCCAGGTAGGGCTGGGCGAGACTCCTGCCTGAAATCTGGGAGAGCTGCTGCCAGTCAGAGTAGACAATACTGAGCTAGATGGACCGATGGTTTGACGTGGAATAAGGCCGCTTCCTGTGTTCCTAACCCTAAAGGTCCCTTTCCCTTTTACGGATCATTCTCTTCCTCTGGTGTTGATGTCGAGTTACCTGTTTATTTCCAGCCCTGGCAGCCTTTAACCCCAGCCTGGCACTCAGCAGTTTAATAAAGCTGAGTGTGCATTATAGATTGCACTGACCACCCCCTTTTTTAGGGTGAGTCAATCCCATTATTACCATAATACTGAGAGATTGACTGGTCGACTTTTACTTTTACTTTGTACTTTTACTGGTCTGCTTTCGTAACTGAGGCGACACCCACTGGAACTTGCCGACTCGCTCGTTCCACCTCTGCACGCCACTAGCCCTCATTGAGGAAACGATACGTGTCGAGATCCTTGTTTGTTTCTTTCCCGCGTGGGTTTCAAGGCAGAAAGCTAGGCCTGATGACTTGATCTATACACCCTGGTTAGGTACACGTTTCCTCAGAAGTAAGTCCCACAGAATCCAGTGGGACTTACTCCCAAGGAAGCATGCTCCGGGTTGCAGCTGGAGATATCTTACTGGGAGGAAAACAGGACACAAAACAGTGACCAGTGCTATGCTAAAAGAAAAATTTCCCTGCAAACCTAGAATCTTAAGCTCAGGGTTCTCAAATGTAGATCCCCAGATGTTCTTGGACTACAACTCCCATCGCCCCCTGCCACAGTGGCAGGGGTGATGGGAGTTGTAGTCCAAGAACATCTGGAGAGAACCTCTGCTCTTTCCTTCCCAGTTAGCGCGGCTGTTATGCCTCATTCAAGTCTGAATCTTCCTTTGAAACGTGGTCACCTTTTTGTTGCCCTAACCTGGGTGGGATCCTTCTCCCGGCCTGCCTTTTGCCATGCCCAGACCTGCCAGCCGGGAAATCGGAGGGTGTTCCCTTCCCAAGGTCAGGGCTGGAAGGAATGCTGTTCAGTAAATAAAGCGGTGCACCTTGCCTGCCAGATAACATGTCCTAGCAGGTGTCAGTTGTGAAAAAAATAATTGCAAGCATCAATTAACTGGCCTCGTTTTCACTGAGATGGTGAACCTGTGACTGGCCTATACGACTTCAGCCTGCAAAAGGATTTTTTTAAAAAAGTATTTATATCCCGCCCAAAACTCACATCTCTGGGTCGGCTTGTGAGGAGAGCTGGTCTTGTGGTAGCAAGCATGACTTGTCCCCATAGCTAAGCAGGGTCTGCCCTGGTTGCATCTGAATGGGAGACTTGATGTGTGAGCACTGTAAGATATTCCCCTCAGGGGATGGAGCCGCTCCGGGAAGAGCATCTAGGTTCCCAGTTCCCTCCCTGGCAGCATCTCCAAGATAGGGCTGAGAGAGATTCCTGAGAGATTCCTGCCTGCAACCTTGGAGAAGCCGCTGCCAGTCTGTGAAGACAATACTGAACTAGATAGACCAATGGTCTGACTCAGTATATGGCAGTTTCCTATGTCCCTATGTTCCTAATAAAATACAAACTACCACAACAAAAAGGCTAAAATCACAATAATTTAGAATTTAAAACCATGTTAAAACCTGTCAAAACAGTATCTAATTCAAAGCCTGGGTGAACAGATGTGCCTTGACAGACTTTTTAAAAGTTGTCAGAGATGGGGAGGCTCTTATTTCACTAGGGAGTGCATTCCAAAGCCTCGGGGCAGCAACAGAGAAGGCCCTGCTGGATATGCATCCAGACCTCTTCCAAATTCATCACTATAGGCTGCATGTGCCTGTTTGCACAGTCCTGTAAGTTGAGGCCCGGCTGTGCTTTCTTGCACAACTAAAATGCCAATACAATCTGCAGAGGTGAGTGTAGGGTTTCCGCTCAGATCTTTTCCCCCTGGGGGTGGCCTCTCTTTGCATTTCTTTGAATTGTCCCCTTAGCTAAGCAGGGTCCACCCTGGTTGCATAAGAAAGGGAGACCTGAGGTGTGAGCACTGCAAGATATTCCCCTCTGGGGATGAAGCCGCTCTGGGAAGAGCAGAAGGTTCCAAGTTCCCTCCCTGGCAGCATCTCCAAGATAGGGCTGAGAGAGAGATTCCTGCCTGCAACCTCGGAGAAGCCGCTGCCAGTCTGTGAAGACAATACTGAGCTAGATAGACCAAGGGTCTGACTCAGTATATGGCAGCTTCCTATGTTCCTAATGGGTATGCATATTCGGAGAACCTCCTTTAGATAAGGGGTTAATCATCGCCTTTGTGTTCTCCCTTCCTGCCACAAAGAACTCTTCCAACCAGAGCTGAGCCTTGCAAATTCATCAGACTGGTTGGACCACTTTTTGTGCTGAAGAATGAGCACCTACGACCTTTGTGTTGAGTTTCAAACACTCTAGGAAGGAGGAGGGTTTGTGTGTGTGTGTTTTTCCCCACCTGCTCCTGAGTAAATATTTTGTTAGAGGGTGAGCCGGTTCAGTACTGGGAACCGTTTTCTTATTCCTTCTGCTAAGTAGAGAGCTCTGTGAACTTTGTTGTTGTTGACGATGTTGAAAAGCAGTGTATAAACATATCAATAGCACCACCACTAAGTATACGTTTTCAGTTATTGAATTCTAAACGGAATGGAGTGTATTGGCAGAAAGCCAATGTGTGAAGTCAGAAAATGTTTTCCCAAAAAGCTGGAAGTGTTATGATCCTTGTGGGTGGCTAACCAGAGTGCCTGTGGGTGAGTGGGAGAGTGAAAAGCCCAAGGGGCCAAAAAGCCCGAGAAATGTCCAAGTGTCAGTCAGAGGGACGGAATGTTCCCAGACCCATAGTGCAGTAAACAGACAAGCCAGTGGGGCAAAGCTGATGGAACTCAGTGGCAGCGAGGGAGGAGGGCTTGAACAAACAGAGCAGGAAATGTCTCTGCTTGAAGAACAAAAGTTTGGGGCAGTGTGCAAATGTGATAAAATAAATAAATAAATAATGTTATTTTTAAAAAATGGGGGAAAAGAACGCTCCCTCCAGACAGTCACAACCTGTTCTGCTTCTGAGGGGGAAAGAAGCCTAAAACTTGAACCAGGCACAGGCTCAGGTAACGCATGCCTGCCAGGGCTATTGCCAAGACTGCAAACCACACTGAGAAATTTTCTGGGTTTTTCCATCACAGCAGCCCTGACTTCTGATCTTCAAGAAATGTCATTCTGTTTCTTGTTATACAGTCCAGGTTCAAGCCTTAGGCTCTTATATACTGGCAGGTGTTAAACAATTTTCCCCCATCCTGTGTTTCCTCATTCATGTGAAACCTATATATTTTACAAATAGAGTTGATTCTGCTTTTTAAAAAAATGGATTTGTTGTTCTAAGTGTTTTGCCTCTTTATGGTCTTTGGATTGGGGAAAAAAACTATTTTTTGATGTATATTTCTGGGACCTAGAATGCAGGATACAGAGTCATAGGGACACAGGAAGGTTTCATATACTGAGTCTGACCCTTGATCCATCTAGTTCAGCATTGTCTACCCTGACTGGCAGCGGCTTCTCCGAGGTTGCAGGCAGGAGTCTCTCTCAGCCCCCTCAACAAGCACGCAAATGATCTTCCCAGAGCAGCCCCATCCCCTACGAGGAATATCTGGGACAAAATTGGGAAAGGAGATACAAAATTTTGATATTTCCCTCCTCCCAGCTTCTCTGTCCTATGTATGTGATTCAGAAAGAAGTCCTCCTGGGAATATAGGAAGCTGCCTACTGAGCCAGGCCATTCATCCATCTAGCTCAGGATTTTCTACCCAGACGGGCAGCGGCTCCTCCAAGGTTGCAGGCAGGAGTCTCTCTCTCAGCCCTGTCTTGGAGATGCTGCCAGGGAGGGAACTTGGAGCCTAGATGCTCTTCCCAGAGTGGCTCCATCCCCTGAGGGGAATCTCTTCCAGTGCTCACACTTCTAGTCTCCCATCCAAATGCAAACCGGGGTGGACCCTGCTTAGCCAAGGGGACAATCCACGCTTCCGCCCACAAGCCCAGCTCCCCTCTCTGATCCCTGCTCTCTCTCTCCTCCTCCTCCGTAGGCACCCTAAAGCCACAACATCATGTCTCAGCGGCATTCCGACTCCTCCCTGACCGACAAAACCCTTCTCCTGGCCCGCCAGCTGAGCTCGGACCCGCCCCTCGGCCCCGGCGGGGGGTCTCCGCATCGGAAGTGTGGCTCGCTGGCGGTGCTGGACAATGCCGCCTTCCTGGGCGAGCGCTCGCCCTCTCCCACCGGCCCGCGCCAGATCGTGCTCAGCACCGAGAGCCCGGCCGCCCTCAAGGTGGGCACCCAGCAGCTCATCCCCAAGGGCCTGGCCGAATGCCCCAAGGCCAAGCCCCCCTTCCGCCACCAGAGCTTCTCCTCCGGCCTCCCGGGCAAGGAGGCCGCCCGCTACGACCCCAAGCGCCTGTCCGCCCCCAGCATCTCGCTCGAGGGTCCGGAGGAGGTCGATTCGGACAGCGGCGCCCTGAAGCGGAACTTGCGGAGCATGTCGTATCGGGCCGCCATGAAGGGCTTGCGGGACGGGGAGGAAGCCGAGGCGCCGAAGCCCGTCTCGGCCCTGAAGCCGCTCCCCGAAGAACCCAGTGCTCCCGGAGCTCGGAGCCCCGGAAGAAATAAGGTAGGCTCTGGCCACAGGTCGTGTGGTCCTTTTTTTTATTATGGAGAGGAAAACGAGCCGATGTTGAAACATAGGAAGCTGCTGTATACCGAGTCTGACCCTTGGTCCCTCCAGCTCAGCGTTGTCTACACTGACCGGCAGCGGCTCTCCAAGGTTCCAGGCAGGCGTTCAGACAGGCTGCACTTGGAGAATCCATAGTTAAGAGGCAGGGTATCTACTTCCCTGCGGATTCAATCCTGGCGGCGTGGCTGGGAGAGACTCTTGCCTGAAACCTTGGAGAGCTGCTGCCAGTCAGTGTAGACAATACTGAGCTAGTTGGGCCAGTGGTCTGACTCACTCTGGCAGTGCCATACGTTCGTCAGGAATATCCATAGTTCACCAGTATAGCCTCTGTCCTGCACGCCGGAGGCCCCCTGATTTAATCCTGGCAGCGTGGCCGGGAGAGACTCCTGCCCGAAACCTTGGAGCGCTGCTGCCAGTCAGTGCTGACAGTCCTGAGGTGGAGGATCAATGGTCCTTACATGTCTGAACTGAGCCTTTGGCTTTCACACACACCCCTACTCTTCTATGCAGTTGCCTTTCCTGCACAGAATCCTCTTCCGTCTCCAAACGTGCATCCGAGTTTATCTGTCATAGATGGGGCGAGTGTTGGAAGAACTCTGCTTCCTGCAGCTGGTCTTAATTACCCTTCCCGTTTGCTGGTGTACGGCCAGAGGAAGGTTAGGGGTCAAAGGGCATTAGAAAGCAAACACTCTTCACTCCCCAGCTGCCGACGGGGGACAGCCGGCCCTTGAGATGGGGCGGGGTGTGGGGCACGGCTCTGCAGTATCTTTGGGAACCAGAGAGTTAATGGGCCCCGTTTGACGATTCCTTCAGGATTTCAGCAAGTTGAGTGTGGAGCTGGGGTGGGGGACAGGGGACGGACAGTTGCGGCTTTCCCAGCACAGGCATTTTGTAACTGATCCCATCTTGGGAATGTTTAGTGAGTAGGAAAGCCTGGCAGAAGATATCTGCTAGAGTTCACGGGCTCATCCTGGAGAGATCCGAGCCAGCTGCCTTGGCTTTGGCTCTTTACAACTCCGAGGAGTAAACTCTACTTTAAGCAAATGGTTCTCAAGCTTGGGTTTCTGGACGTGGTTGGACTACAACTCCCATCATCCCACAATGGGCAGAGCAGGGGATGGTGAGACTCAAACCGCCATCCGGGGGCCCATGTTTATTTGTATCCGTTTCTGTTATTTATACATGTATATCCCGCTCTTCCTCCATGTGTGGTGCACGTCCATCCTCACGACAACCCTGTGAGGTACGCTCAGCTGAGAGAGGAGTGACTGGCTCAAAGTTATCCCCTACTAACTGGGCAAAGAGGCACCTTTAAAAAAATCAGGGCACAAAATGCGCATGGATTCAAATCGATTCAGTTTGGAACCCCTGGCGATTCGTCCGCATCGATTCGAATGCATCTCCACCCTGTTCTGTGGTTCCGAATCGAATTTGATTCGAGTTGATTCATGCAAATTTTGTGCACGCCCCTGCTCTGAAATCCCTTTTATAAAAAGCCCTGCTTCTCGGCAGTGGCGCTTTGAATGTGGCATTTGCGAAAAGGACTTTCCGATTTGGCCGAACCATGCGGGAAAAACGGCACGGTCTCCTAAGTTTGTTGCAGGATGTTACGTAGCATGAGTTTCGGATCGCCTACGTGCCTCAGCATGTGCGGCACGGGGTTGTTCCACCACAGAGAAACGCTGCAGGTATAATTTGAGGGCTGTTGGGGCAAAGGTGAAGGGAAGTTAAACTTGAGTCACGGAGGGTACTTTCCACCCACACCGCACTTTGAAGTCCAAACCAAGGGGACCCAGCGTGCGAGGTCTGTGTCGTGCTTTGAAAAAATTGTATCGGGGGGAGTATCCGACTCGAATCACTTCCTTGAGTTTTCAGCAGCCTTTGCTTTGAGCTCACGCCTCTTTGCACAAGCTCCCGTGCAGGAAGGCTGGTGTTTTAGAATGGAAAGCAAAAGCGGCCTTCGACTGAGTCAGACCCTTGGTCCATCCAGCTCAGTATTGTCAGCACTGACTGGCAGCGGCTTCTCCAAGGTTACAGGCTGGGGTTTTCCAGCCTGTAACCTTGGAGAAGGGAGATGCTGGGAATTGAACCTGGGACCTTCGACATTGAAAAGGAGAGGCTCTACCATTGAGTTACAGCCCCTCTCCAGATGAAGATATGAAGCTGCCTTCTACTGAGTCAGGGCACTGGTCCATCTAGCTTAGGATTGCCTGCACTGACAGGCAGCATGGTTTCAGACAGGAGTCTTTCCCAGCCCTACTTGAAGATGCTGCCAGCATCTGGGGCCTTTTGCATGCAGAGCAGATGCTCTGCCACTGTGGCACGTAGGTACCTAGAGAGCTGCCGTCTACTGAGTCTGACCTTTGCTCCATCTAGCTCAGCATTGTCTACACTGACTGGCAGCGGCTCTCCGTGGTTTCAGGCAGGAGTCTCTCCCAGCCCTACCTGGAGATGAAGACACCCCAGAAAGTGTGTCTTGCCCCTAATTCTATGAGTCAAACAGCCTCTCTGAATTTCTCCATCTACTTCTGGATTTGAGGGCTCGCTAAGACTAGGAGAGCTGGTCTTGTGGCCGTGGGCATAACTTGTCCCCTTTGCTAAGTAGGGTCCACCCTGGTTTGCATTTGAATGGGAGACTAGAACTGTGAGCACTGTAAGAGATTCCCCTTCAGGGATGGAGCCGCTCTGGGAAGAGCAGATGGTTCCAAGTTCCCTCCCTGGCTTCTGCAAGATAGGCCTGAGAGAGACTCCTGCTTGCAACCTTGGAGAAGCCGCTGCCAGTCTGGGTAGACAATCCTGAGCGAGATGGACCCGGGGTCAGACTCGGTGGAAAGCATTTTCCGATGTGCCTAATTGTTCTGCTTTGTATCAACGTCTAGCAGCTTTTAAGAGAGAGAGAAAAGGTGTTTTGAGGTTGGAAGCGAAAGAGTAAATAACGTAACACTGACTGGTGTTTGTTTTCCTCGGCCCAAATCCGGATTATCCCCCGCCTCTCTATGATATCAGGACATGGGTCAAAGCCGGCCACGGAGCAGAGCGGCACTCAGCCAGTCTTTAAGGAACAGCAGCCGGACGTAAAGAGACCGGCTGTCCCGGGCTCAGACTTATGAAATCCTGAGCAACTTTTTTTCTTTTCTCTTTGCACAAACGACAGGGGACGGAGAATGAGGGTGAGGAAGTTTGTGTTAACCCCTAATCATGTCCACTGCAGGTTTCCCAGATGTTGTTGACTACAACTCCCAGCATTCTCAGCCAAAGGCTGTTGCAGCTGCAGGTGATGGGAGTTGTAGTCAACAACATCTGGGGATTTCTGTTACAGCAAACACTGACCGTTATGAGCCAGCATAGCATTGTGGTTAGAGTGTTGGACTAGGACCGGGAAGACCCGCATTCGAATCCCCATTCCACCATGAAACTCACTGGGTGACTCTAGGCCAGTCATGTATCCCTCAGCCTAACCTACCTCACAGGGTTGTTGTGAGGATAAAATAAACAACTATGTACTCTGAGCTTCTCGGAGGAAGAGCGGGATATAAGTGTAAATAAAATGATAATCTGCTTTTCTACAAATACAAAGTTCACAACACTTAGCTAAGCACTTTCCAGAGCATGCCCTCTCATAGGAACATAGGAAGCTGCTTTATACCGCGTCAGGCCATTGGTCCCTTTAGCTTAGTTTTGCCGGCATGCAAAGTCGATGCTCTTCCCTTGAGTTATGGATGTGCCTGACGGACACGCGACACTGCCTACTGAGTCAGTCCATTGGCCCATCGAGCTCAGTATTGCCTACACGGACTGGCAGCAGTTCTCCCAGATTTCAGGCGGGAGTCTTGCAGAAGTGGCCACAGTTACCCATGCCTTAGTCAGGAAATTTGAATATATCTATCTCAGTCAGCTGCTCAAGGCTTCGAACTTGGAATTCATCCATCTTAGTCAGCTGCTCTGCTTCCTGGATTTGGAATGTGTGCACCCATAACTCTTCATTTCTTCAGTGACCCATGAGGTTTATTATCAAAGACATCAAGGATACATCAAAGAAATATTAGTAACTATAGCCTCTGGGTCCATATAGGAGCCTGGCTCCTCCTCTGTGCACAATATGTTTGACAGCAATATATGAATATATGGACTGATTATACCATTTATTTAGTATTTATTTTTCCACTGCGTTTGTGTGTTACATCAACACGGTATTCTGATTGTGATTTCTTAGTCAGGTCATGGCTGGATTACTGTAATGCGCTCTACATGGGGCTGCCCTTGAAGAATATCCGGAAACTGCAGCTAGTGCAAAATGCGGCAACTAGGGTTTTATCTGGAGTGTTCCGCTGGGATCACATCACACCCATTCTGAAAGACTTGCACTGGCTGCCAGTTTGTTTCTGGGTCCAATTCAAGGTGCTGGTTTTGACCTTCAAAGCCCTTAACGGGCTGGTCTAGAAGACCCATCTAAGGTGCCTTTCGATTCTCAGTGTACGTTCTGCAGGAAAGACACATGGAGGACCTGTTGACACTGTGTACGTTTTTGATTTGGGAACAAAATCAATGCCTACGGCATGCCTGTTTGTTCAGCTCCCATTCTGACTAATACCCCCATGTGCAAATCACAATGCAGTTATCACAATGCCAAGTGAACGGAACCAGGTTGCTGTCTGGTTTGTGTGCTGATGAATATCTCTCTCTCTCTCTCTCTCTCTTTCTCTGACCATCAACAGCGAACCTTTGGGCGGAAGCGGGTGCAGAGGCACGGAGGCTCCTTCAAGGATGGTGAGTGCAGACACCTGGAACCCGCCCAGGAAGTAACTCTGCAAAGCTTCAGTTTCCAATTCAGTTTGGAAGCAACCGGACCCCATTCAAGCAGATTGCTGGTTTGGTCCAGAGCGAAGCTGCTAGGGCTGGGACAAGGTGGTGCAAAGAGAGAAAGATGTTGTGGCACTCAAGTTTTGGGCCCCCAAACCCAATTGGGGGGGGGGGTTTCTCAATTTTGGGTCCCCGGATGATGGTGGACTACAACTCCCATCGCCCCAAGCCAAGAAGGCATTCATGGGGGGGGTATTGGAGTTGTAGTCCACCATCATCTGAGGACCCAAAATTGAGAACCCCCGGTCTAAGTTGTGGGCTGTGGCTAGCAATTACTGCTATGTGTGGAAATGTATGAATTCCCGTTAGGAATGATCCATGTCCTTATAGTAATGTATCCCCAGAGTTGGAAGAAAAGGCTCCATTTTCTTCTTCTTCTATGTAAACTGCTCTGAGAACATTCTAACAGAAGTTGAGGAGAGCTAGTCTGGTGGTAGCAAGCCCGACTTGTCCCCCCAGCTAAGCAGGGTCTGCCCTGGTTGCATTTGAATGGGAGACTAGAAGTGTGAGCACTGGAGGATCTCCACCACCCCCCTTAGGGGATAGAGCCGCTCTGGGAAGAACATCTATGTTCCAAGTTCCCTCCCTGGCAGCATCTCCAAGAGAGGGCTGAGAGAGACTCCTGCCTGCAACCTTGGAGAAGCTGCTGCCAGTCTGTGGAGACAATACTGAGCTAGATAGACCAGTGGTCTGACTCAGTACATGGCAGCTCCCTATGTTCCTAACATTTGTTGGAAAGCGGTACATGCATATTAGTAGTCATAGGAACCAAGAGAGATTGCAGCTATCCTTCTGCAATCGGAGATGTCCCCGGTCTCTGTGTGATTTCCCTGCCCCAATTTCCCCTCCAGATCCCCGTTTGTATCAAGAGATCCGCGAGAGAGGCCTCAACGCCATCAGCCACGAGTCGGACGACGACCTGCTAGAGGTGGAATCCATTCCCGAGGATTCGCCCGCCTTGGACGCCATCATCATGGTGAAGAGCTACCGGCCTGCCCACGTCACTTGGAGCCAACTACCTCAGGTAGGAAGGAGAGGTAACCAGCGAGGAGGAAGGAAACCTTTGCGGCAGTCACCCATGAAACCCATTGGGCCAGTTGCTTTCTTTCAGCCCGGCCAACCTTTACAGGGTTGGTGTGAAGATAAAATATGTGGGATTATATATGCCACCTTGAGTTCTTGGGAAGTACTTTTTTCATATAGTTTAGAACCATAAGGCCACTGGAGGGATGCTGTGCTAGGGTTGGATAGGTCCAGTTGCTCTCCCCCTGCTAAATATAAGCAGATCACCACTTAAAAAAGTGTCTCGTTGCTCAGTTAGCAGGGGTTCTAATGTGGGAGCAATAATAAAGCAACATAATAATCTCAACAGTCTTGTGACACTAGGTTAGGCCAAAAAGTGGGGTTGGATCACCCAATGAGATCTTCACAGCCGGTGGGCATTCGGATATGGGTCTTTCTCGACTCAGACACGCTCTAACCACTACACCGCATAGCTTCCGGTCTTGTGGAACAGAGTTCACTTCCTGGCTTCGTCAAAGCAAGTTGGTGATTGAATGGGGTCCGCTTTGGCTTTATTTCGGGCAATATAGGAAGCTGTTTAATACTGAGTCAGACCCTTGGTCCATCTAGCTCAGTATTGTCTACCCAGACTGGCAGTGGCTTCTCCAAGGTTGCAGGCAGGAGTCTCTCTCAGCCCTATCTGGAGATGCTACCAGAGAGGGAACGTGGGACCTTTTGCATGCAAGCCGGCAGGTGCTCTCCACAGAGGGGCCCCGTCCCCTGAGGGGAAGATCTTACAGTGCTCACATGTCATCTCCCCTTCAAATGCAAACCAGGGCAGACCCTGCTTAGCAAAGGAGACAATTTATTTATTTGATTTATTTGATTTCTGTCCTGCCCTTCCAAAAATGGCTCAGGGCGGTTTACACAGAGAAATAATAAATAAATAACATGGATCCTTGTCCCCAAAGGGCTCACAATCTAAAAAGAAACATAAGATAGACACCAGCAACAGTCACTGGAGGTACTGTGCTGGGGGTGGATAGGGCCAGTTACTCTCCCCCTGCTCAATAAAGAGAATCACCACTTTAAAAGGTGCCTCTTTGCCCAGTTAGCAGGGCTTCCTGCCAGAAGACCAGCTCTCCTCCAGCCCCCTTGGGAAGAGGGAACCCGCTTCTGCAGTTCCTGATGGGAGGCCCTGTCTGGAAAGGGAGGTTCTTTCTAAGGAAGAATGGGGCAGGATGTTCCCCCCACATTGGGAATGCACCCCCCGGCAGCTCCCGGGGTGTGTCGTGCTTGCGAAAACTGTCTGCCTTGCCCGCTTCTTGGGCCAATATTTGCACTTTAGCCTCCCTGCCCATCCCAGGTGGCCACCACGACACTTTCTGGAAGTCCCCTGGAGGAGTTGATCAGAGGGCAACGTTCAGCCCGGGTGGCATGAGCCGAAGGAGGGGCCGCCTCCAGGACTGCTCCCCCTGCCGACTCCCTTTTCTCCTCCCACCCCAGCTTTCCCGTTTTGCAAATAAACTCTACGGACTTCCTCTTGAGGTAGGACCAAAGTCCGACTGTCTGAGCAGGGTTGGTTCAGATTGGCTGAGCCTGCCTCTCTCTTTGCCTTGGCTGGGCTGGGTGACGGCGAACTCCTAGACGAGGGCCTGCTAAGGGACATAAAAATATCTGGCCCAATCAGTGTGGGCGGCTCCACGATACCCAAGGCTGGCTTGTTTCCGGTGACATAATCCTCAGCTCTGGATACGGTGAATTCGTAAGCTGTCAGAATCCACCTTCAGGCAGTTCCGATGGCTTTCTAAAAGGATTAGATAGATTCATAGATCTCCAACCAGTGGCTATGTTCTCTTCGTGCTCTTCGCCATGCAAAGCACTAATCATTTTCCTCTTTGCAAAATGTGTGATTGCCTTACGGAACTCCCTGCCACCGGATGTGGTGACTTGTTTTTTACTGTTTGTTTTTTTAAAAAATTATTTATATTTTAATTGTATTCTCCCCCCCCCCCCGTTGTTGTGCTGGTCATAGACCGTAATAAACTTTGAATGAATGAATGAGTGGTGACGGCCCTTTACTAAACCCTTGGGTTTAGTTGCACAGCTTTTGGCCCTTCTGCAGAGGTTGGACTACAACTCCCATCGCCCCTAGCTATTGGCCACTATGGCCAGTGATGATGGGAGTTGTGATCCAACAGCAGCTGGAGAACTGAAGTTTTGAAGCTCTGGTTTAGATAGTTTTAGGCACATGCATTGGGCACATTCATGGTCTATTGGCAGCTATCGTCCCCAATAGCTAAATGACACCACCATGTTCAGAGGCAGCCTACCTGTGAGTACCTGTTGCTAAGGAGCAAACCGGTCAGGGATTTGTTGCCTTTATGCCTATATAGGTGGGCTCCCTGGATCAGCCTGGTTGACTGATTATTACCTTTAAAGCCCTGAACGGCTTAGGCCCAGGTTACCTTAGAGAGCGCCTTCTTCTGCATGATTCCCCACCGCACATTAAGGTCATCTGAGGAGGTCCGTCTCCAGTTACCACCGGTACGTCTGGTGGCGACTCAGAGAAGGGCCTTCTCTGTAGCTGCTCCCGGGCTGTGGAATGCGCTCCCTGCAGAAATCCATAATCTGAACTCTTTATTGGTTTTTAGGAGAGCCCTTAAGACCTATCTGTTTGGCCTAGCCTTCCAGGGTTTAAAATGATTGAAAAATTGTTTTCAATTGTTTTAAATGGTTGCCCGGGTTCTCCAGGGTTCTTTAGCTGTTGAATCATTGAATTGGTTTTATTCTGTTATTATAGTTTTGGTTTTAACTGTTAACTGGTTTTAATTGGTTTTATTCGGTTGTAAACCGCCCTGAGCCATTTTGGAAGGATGGTATATAAATTGAATGAATAAATAAATACAGATTCTGTGGAGGACTCCCATTCTCCTAGGTTTTCTGGCTTGTTGGATTCTTTAATATGCACTGCTGCTCAATCCACCCCTCCCTGTCCTTTCTGTAGAGTTTGTATCCAGGAATATCAGTGTCCCTCTGCTTCTTACCGTTCCACCAGGTTTCCATTATGCCCGCTATATGCCATATATCCACACTTATATCATCTATGTATGGATGATGGAGAGGAGAGCTGGTCTTGTGGTAGCAAGCATGACTTGTCCCATTAGCTAAGCAGGGTCCACCCTGGTTGCATAGGAAAGGGAGACTAGAAGTGTGAACAGCACTGTAAGATATTCCTCCGCTTAGGGGATGGAGCCACTCTGGGAAGAGCAGAAGGTTCCCAGTTCCCTCTGCGGCTTCTTCAAGATAGGGCTGAGAGAGATTCCTGCCTGCAACCTTGGAGAAGCCGCTGCCGGTCTGTGAAGACAATACTGAGCTAGATAGACCAAGGGTCTGACTCAGTATATGGCAGCTTCCTTTGTTCCTATGGATGAAGGGACTCTGAAGGGCTCCTGCAAAGCAAATTGTGTCCCTCTCCTTCTAGGACATGGTTTGATGCTCTGGCCAACACTCATTCGAGGTGCTTTTTGACAGGTTCAGGAAGCTGGTATTCTGGAGCAGATATCCCCTGAGGAACGCAAGCGGCAAGAGGTATGCGAAAGCCACTGGGGATAAAGGGATTTCCCCCCCCCTTACTAGTGCTGGAATGCCAAGCAAAGGGTACACCCGAAGTGATTCCCCCCAAAGAGAGATGGAGTAGAACGACCTCTGAGCATGTACAGAGCGCTTCCCTCAGCTGCCTCCTCCCGTTGGGTTTGATTTTTAGAACTGAGGTGCAACATTGCCTTCCAAGGCAGCTGAGCTCTAGAAATGTGCCCTCTGGGCACATCACCCCCAGCTGCGATCAACGGTCACTGGGGGGGATGGGATTTGTAGTCCAGCAACATCTGGAGGACCACAGGTTGGAAACAACATCTGGAGGACCACAGGTTGGACCACAGGTTGGAAATGCCTGTACTGTCCCGGTGTTTGGACTATTCTCTGCTTCCTCCTGCAGGCCATTTTTGAGATCATCACCTCCGAGTTCTCCTACATGCGCAGTCTGGACATCCTGGTGAGCCACTTCCTGAAGTCGGAGGAGCTGAGGGCGACCATGTCTCAGATGGACCACCATCACCTCTTCTCCAACATCGCCGACATCCTGGCCGTCAGCAAAAGGTCAGCCTCCAGGGGAGAAAGCATCAGCGGGCTTTCAGAGAGGCTGTGGTGGTTCGAGCCTTGTGTTTCTGATCCCTGGTCTTCGTGGTTCCCCTCGGCCCCCAAGCTGACCGGATGAACTTGGGCTGGTTATATAATGTGTGTGTCTGAGCCGTATTCCTTGGCTTGGTCTGTAGAAATAAGCCATGCACAAACCCGCAGTGAATGGCTCCAAGCTAGAGATGTGCGAATTGATTCGAATGTGAATCAAATCAGCCTGTTTGGGGCCAATTCGGTTCAGGTTTGAATCGAATGGGCCTCTTTTGATTCGAAATCGAATCGGAAAATTTGATTCATGCAAATCCCTACTCAGAGCCTCGAATCTCATCTGCCAGTCATCTCACTGCCTCCTGACCTCCTCCAGAAAGGAAGAGGCTCATAGCCTCACCTAGCTCCCTGCTGCTTCCACTTTCATGAGTGGAAACATGTATTATATTAGAGCCTTTTAAAAAAACACAACGTAAGTATTCTTGGAGTGTGTGTGTGAATATGAATGAGTCTAATGATCA
Organism: Hemicordylus capensis; assembly: GCF_027244095.1. Lineage (NCBI taxonomy): Eukaryota > Metazoa > Chordata > Lepidosauria > Squamata > Cordylidae > Hemicordylus > Hemicordylus capensis. The sequence continues at coordinate 9,100,594 of NC_069672.1, read as the reverse complement.
AAAGTGACATTGTGGGCCTGGGCTATGGATCGTTTCAGCACCAAGCAACACCCTGGCAGTATAAATCCGAGACAACCAAAAGACACACCTTATTCACAAAGCATAGAATTAACCCGTGGAACTCCCTGCTGCAGGACATTTCATTGGGCCACTAGCTGAAATAGCTTCCGACAGGAATTTGACAAATTTACATAGGAGCAGAGGTCCCTCTGCTGCCATAGCTAAGTGGAGCCTCCATGTTCAAGAACAGTAAGCCACTGAATACCGGAATACCAGGGAGCAAGGGTGTGAGAGGGCTGCTGTGATAACTGGGCAAACCCCTGCAAACTGGGCAAAGAGGCATCTTTTTTAACGTGGCGATTCTCTTTATTTAGCTGGGGGAGAGTAACTGGCCCTCTCCACCCCCGGCACAGTACCTCCAGTGACTGTTGCTGGCATCTGTCTTACGTTTCTTTTTAGATTGTGAGCCCTTTGGGGACAGGGAGCCATATTTATTTATTATTTAATTAATCTATTATTTCTCTATGTGGACTGCTTTAGAAACTTTCGTTGAAAAGTGGCTTATACATATTTGTTGTTGTTGTTGCCTTCTTGATGCTCTCCTGGTGGCCATCCCAGGGATATGTGGTTGGCCCCCGCGGGGAAACGGGATGCTGAATTTCGGTGGGCTCTTCTGGTTTGATCTACCAGAGCTATTCTTATGTCCTTAACCCCTGATTAAGCATACACGGCCCATGGGAATGCATTGCAACAACAATTTCCCCCGTAAAGCGCCTTATTTTCCTCTCCTCTTGTTTTTCTTTGCAAGCTTCTTTGAGGACTTGGAAAAGAGGCACCAGGAGCACATCCAGATCTCGGACATCAGCGACATCTTGGAGGACCACGCGACCAACCACTTCAACCCCTACATCGCCTATTGTTCCAACGAGGTCTACCAGCAGCGGACCCTTCAGAAGCTACTGTGAGTCACTCCAGCCCCACCCTTCTCAATCCGCTTAAGAATCCTTAAAGTAAAGTTGTGCCGTCGAGTTGGTGTCCGATTCGTGCTGAGCCAAGAGCCCCGTGGTTGTCTTCCACAGAGGACTGTCTTCCTTGGAGGCCTTCCGGAGAGCCTTAAAGACCTATCTTTTTCACTCGGCTTTTAATGATATTTCGTTTGGATTTGGATTTGAATGCGTTTTAATCTGGTTTAAAAAGTTTTCTGATTCTAATTGTTTTGTGGTGTGTGTGTGTGTGTGTGAGAGAGAGAGAGAGAGAGATTTTAATGTAAACTGCCCCGATCCACTTTTGTAAGGGCAGTCTATCAGTTGAATGAATGAATATTCCTGAGGGCAGAGGGTGCTAACATGACATTTTCCTGTTGCAGAACTGGGAAGCCTGAATTTAAAGAGGCCTTGAAACATATTGAGCAGAAGCTGGAGTGTGGCGGCCTCCCCTTGATCTCCTTCCTCATCCTCCCCATGCAGAGAGTGACACGTCTGCCTCTCTTGATGGATGTGAGTAAGAGCCGAAGAAATGGCACTCGCTTTGAAAGGATCTGCCTCCCCCCCCCCCCTTTACTTGCTAGCTAGGGACATTGAAGCTGTTGGCTCCATACCGTCTCAGAACACCATGCCACTAGTCCTTAGTAAGGAGCGACATCGCCCCACTTGTCCACCCACCTAACTGTCCCATGAGGCCCCAGACTTAAGCCTGATTCAGACATTATGTGGTACGTGTGTACAGATGTCTGTACACTCATAGGAACATAGGAAGCTGCCACATCCTGAGTCAGACCATTGGTCTATCTAGTTCACTGTTGTCTACCCAGACTGGCAGCGGCTTCTTCAAGGTTGCAGGCAGGAATCTCTCTCAGCCCTATCTTGAAGAAGCTAGAGAGGGAACTTGGAACCTAGATGCTCTCCCCAGAGTGGCTTCATCCCCTTGGGGGAATCTCTTCCAGTGCTCACACTTCTAGTCTCCCTTTCATATGCAATCAGGGCGGACCCTGCTTAGCTAAGGGGACAAGTCATGCTTGCTACCACAAGACTAGCTGTGTGTGTGTGTGTGTGTGTGTGTGTGTGTGTGTGTGTGTGTGTGTGTGATGGAGGGACTGTACTTGTGTTCATTTTAAAAGTGAACATTCACTTGCATGGCTCAGATAGGGAGCATACTTCTGTGCCTGCATTCAACATAAAATGTGAACGACTGTACCTGTGTACACTGTACACTTGTTGAACATAATGTGTGAATGGGTGTGTAGCCACGTGCGAAAAAGAAAGCACACAGATTACTGCATATTACTATCCTTTAAGACTGAACAGTAGATTGTGTGTTTAAATGCAGCCTTCAATTCTGCGCCCAAACAGTGCCCAGCAGAATTGGATTCGGCAGCCTGGGCTTGAACGAATCGTTTGCGGTGCCTTCTGCAACGCTGAAGCTTTTGGCACGGCTTCTTCTGGCTTTGCTTGCCATGGGGAAGAACAGGGACGAGTGCCGGGCGCCCAACCGCAATATAGAGCCTCCCCGCCATGAGGACTAGAAACTTGATTTTAAACAAATCCAAGCCTACTAGCTGACCTGGTGCAGAGCATCTGCGCCCCTAGCTATTCTGGAAGCGGCCCCTGCCCCATCCTGCACAATGTGGGGATCGCAACACACACCCAGTCCAAGTTGTTGGCCTTGTCATCCAGTTGTCGAGACAGAGGCGTGCAGTGTTGCCTGTTTCTGATTACAGACCGTCTGCCAGAAAACCCAGATGCGCAGCCCGGCCTATGAAGCAGCTACTCAAGCACTGAAGGCCATCAGTAAGGTAAGAAGCTTGCCCGCACATGGCACAGGATCACCGTTTCCGAGGTGGTGTTAGAAATTGACCGGGGATACTTGTGGGGTGAGGGGGCTTGCTTGACTTTTCCAGACAGCCCAGTTGGCTTGAAATGGGCTCCTGCTCAACCTTGCCACAGCGTCATGATCCTCAAGGGGGGAATGCTGGTGTGGGGGTGGGGAGCAAGAAGAAGGAAAGACTGTCGCTTCTAGCCGAGACACCCCATTGTTCTAGCCGAGACACCCCATAGATTGCTGCTTAATAACCCCGGATGCACCTTTGTCACCTTTCGTAACTTGCCGCTCATTACTGAAGATGGGTCTCCTGATAGCTGGAACCTCTCGGGGCCCCTTTGAATGAGACACCCACCCATCAGCACTTGGAAACGGTGCCACCTCTCCAGGGGATGAGGAAGGGGAGATAGGAAAATATGAAACCGATTTTGATACGGGAGAGAGAGGCTGAGAGCTTCTAACTGGAAACTGGGGTGTAGCTTTGGGGTGGGGCCTATTTTTGTGAGTCTGCTTGCATTTAGTGTCCTCTGCTAATCTGCTTGTAAATAAAGCACAAATTGCAGACATCTGTAGTTTCTACTGTGCACTCCCATCCAGAGGGAAGAGAATCTGAACTTCCCAGAACTTCCTTGGAAAATTTTCACCACTCGGAAGAGAGGAGGAAACAAAAGGTGGTGATTCTCTTTATTTAGCAGGGGGAGAGCAACTGGCCCTATCCATCCCCAGCACAGCCTCCCTCCAGTGACAGTTGCTGGTGTCATAACTTGTGTTTCTTTTTAGATGGTGAGCCCTTTGGGGGAAAGGGAGCCATCTCTATTTATTTACTCATTTCCATGTAAACTGCTTTGGAAACTTCTGTTGAAAAGCAGTATATAAATATTTGTTGTTGCTGTTGTACCAACACAAAGGCATAACAAACATGGATGCCCCTAGCAGAGAGTGGCATCTCTCTTCTTGGTTTTTATTTTATGCTGAATGGTGTCTGGGAAGCAACAGGAAGTTGGGGAGAGGTTAAGCTACTGGCCTGATCTAGATGCACCCTGGAGAAGCCGCTGCCAGTCTGTGAAGACAATACTGAGCTAGATAGACCAATGGTCTGACTCAGTATATGGCAGCTTCCTATGTTCCTATGTTAACCATGCCATCGCTTTGCAATAAGTAGGCTTTCTCTCTCTTTCCTTTCCAGCTTGTCAAGAAATGCAACGAGGGAGCCCACACCATGGAGAGAACAGAGCAGATGTTTACCTTGCAGAAACAGCTGGAATTTGGGAAAATCAAGGTGAGATCCTACCAGGATCTACCTTTCCCTTAGGAGAAAGATTGATTGCTGACAAGTTCCATGCATTTTGATGGATTTTTATCACACCTGTAGCCTCCCCTCCCGGGGAGTCCAGGGCGAGCATATATACACGTCTATATTTTACTCTCACTTTCACTTTCACTTTCACCTCTACTCACACTTCTACTTTTTAATTTGTACACTGCCTTTCATTAGAACAAATCTCAGGGTGGATTTTATTCGTGAATGCAATACGTTCTGTGTTGCCAAGGTCCAAACTGGGGGAAACATGGTGTGAGTGATCCCTACGACCGAGCGATCCAATAGCCCTCCCGTATCCAGGGATCGCATCTGCAGGCAGGGCTGGGAATGAGATGCAACGGGCTGCAAACATCTGAAACCCAGGAGAGCTACTGCCAGTCAGTGCCAGCAAGACTGAGCTTAGGCGGACCAATGGTTTGACTCAGTCGGCAGCAGCCACCCATGCAGCCCCTGCTTCTGTGATGCGGTGGCTTCTTGTTGCTTGACTGGTTTCCTTATCGTCTCTCCTAGAACTTCCCACTGATTTCGACTTCCCGTTGGCTGCTGAAGAGGGGCGAACTTTCCCTGGCTGACGAGGGTGGGATTTTCCGGAAGGTCTCTGGACGGGGGAACGTCTATCTTTTTGTGTTTAACGATGTCCTGATCATCACCAAGAAGAAAAGGTGAGAGACAAAGGGGATCTTGGTCCGACGGGCAGCGTTTTCTCCGCGTGGTTCACAAAGAACTTTTAGCACCATGCCCAACGCAAACCGTGACACTGAGCAGATTCGGACAATCCACTTAAAAACCAAGCTCAGCCTCGTGCCTTTGGTAGGGGAGCGTAAGATGTGTGAATCACTGATGGTACCCCAAAGTGTGTGTGACGTACATTTGTATCCAACCTACATAGAATCCTCCCCCACGTTGTTCTGACAACAACCTTGTGAGGTAGGCAGGTTAGGCCCAGAGTCGTTAATTGCAAGTGTGATGGACTTTGCAGCCCATGGGCGAGCTGTGGGGGTTGGTGTCACTTGTGGGGGGACCAATGCTCGCTGTGATTTATGACGAGGTTTACACCCTGGGAGGTGGAGAACGGAAGGCTTCCGGATTCCAGTGTGTCCACCCACTCGGATTGTCCTGAGCACTGGGCCTGCAGCAGGCACATTTGCAAGGCTGTCTTGGAAAGCTTTGGAAAAGCGTTGAAAGCACAAAAGCTCCTCTAGAGATGTATAGATGTTGTCCGAGGAATGGAAACGAAAATGGAGACGGGGTTTGTATTTGGATGGGAAAATGCACGACAACCGCAAGGCTCTGTACTAATCTGTACTAATGAGTACCCAGAATGTTGGGGGCAATATGCTAAATCATTGTAAACCGCTTAGAGAGCTCCGGCTATAGAGCGGTATATAAATGTAAGTGCTATTGCTATTGCTATTGCTATTGCTATTGCTAATCCGAGTCGACACCGACTCGACGGCACCACCTTTCCTTTCCTTTCCTTTCCCACAACACCAGTGCAGAAACTTGCGGTAGGAGCGTAGATTCTGCTCAGATTCGTGGCTTTCAAGCACATGGGTAGAAACCGTGGCAGTGAAAAGCCCCGAAGAGCAGAGATTTGGCAGGCAGTTGGGGAAGGGTGCCTTTCTTGAGCGGCAAAAGGAAATGCCGCGTCGGTCACCAGAGTCACCTTGAGAGAGGAACATTCCTTCCCCTTCCGAGGAATGCCACCGGGGCCACTCAAAGTGGAGGGGAGTGTGTGTCTGCACTCTTTTCATTGCTTTAAAAAACAACAACAGTGTGTTCTCCATTTCGTACGGCAGCCCTTGATCTTAGGGACTCCTTGGCAGCTTGGGGTAATTTTTAATTTGTTTTTTTGGCTAAGCTGGGTTTGTATTTGCAGGCTGTTGGCTGTAAGGAATTCCCCTGAGGAGGCAGGACTGTAGCCCAGCCACACGGCCGCTGGGAAGGGCAGGGAAGAGGGAGATGCAGAGCTTGGGTTGTGTTCTCCCGTAATTTCCTGCACCCAGGTGGCTGTGTCTGAACCGGGCTTGCTGTGTCCACTTGCAGATGGGTTTCCTCCTATTGCCTAACCCAGGCCTGCTCAACTTCGGCCCTCCTGCAGATGTTGGCCTACAACTCCCATAATCCCTGGCTATTGGCCCCTGTGGCTGGGGCTTATGGGAGTTGTAGTCCAAAAACAGCTGGGGGGCCTAAGTTGAGCAGGCCTGGTTTCCAGTCCAATGATTGCCTTTTTGAAGTGGCAGGAGACCCTGGGGGGTCTCCATGTCCAGAGGACATGGCTGGCCGCACATGGCTGCATAAACACTTGAGAAGTGTGTGTGTGTGTGTGTGTGTGTGTGTGTGTGGTGATAAGGAGGGAGCCGTGGAATGTGCTGTGGAATGTGCTTGCTTTGTAAGGGGATGGAAGCATGGCCTGCTCTTGCTTAAGAACATAGGAAGCTGCCTACTGAGTCAGACTCTTGGTCCATCTAGCTCAGCATGGTCAACACTGACTGGCAGCAGCTTCTCCAAAGTTTCAGGCAGGAGTCTCTCCCAGCCCCTATCTTGGAGATGCTGCCAGGGAGGGAACCTGGGATCTTCTGCCTGCAAAGCAGATGCTCTTCCACTGAGCTGTGAAGGCTACTGATGAACATAGGCAGCTGCCTTCTACTGAGTCCGGCTCTTGGTCCATCTAGCTCAGTATTGTCTGCACGGACAGGCAGCAGATCTCCAGGATGTTAGGCTCAGGGGTCTTTCCCAGCCCTCCCTGGAGATGCTGCCGTGGATCGAAGCCGGGACCTTCACGCCAGCTGAGGTCTGGCCGCTGTGCCCCATTTCCTAAGCGGAATATGTTACAGCAGGCAGCATGCACATGAAGTCTCCCATCCAAATGCAAACCAGGGTGGACCCTGCTTAGCAAAGGGAAGAAGCCGTACCCACTACCGTGAGAACAAGGCATGACCCACAGGGGACCCGAGCCCACAATCACAACTTTTGCTCTCCCCCCCCCCCCCCCGCGAGATTCCCCATCCTCTCCAAATTCTCTGCCTAATTTGATTCATGCTCGTCCCTGCCTGCTGTGGCCGCTTAAATGTCACCTCGGGGAAAGGCTTTCGCTTCGCTTAGGAATGCTGCTTGCGCACTCGCTGAGAAATGGCGAGGGGCCTGATTTGTGTGGGAATCACCCGCTGAAGCCAGCGATTATTGGATTCAAGCATTGGGATGGAGATCAGCCAAGGAACTTTCCTGTCCCGGGGGGTGGGGGGATATCTTACAACTTGCTTGTTCCTCCCTATGTAATACGGGCATCCCTTGCAAACCACGGTTTTGAGTAGATGTGAATGGGAAACTGCGACAGGTTTTGCCACCCAAGTATACGTGGTTGGCGAGGTTTTTTCGTGACTGGCAGGGTTCATCTGCTGTTGGGGGTTCAGAGGTTTGAGCTGCTCATTCCTCTTGGTGACCCCTTGCCAATTTAAAATGCCTTTTGAGTGGTTATTATTTTTTGGTGCCAGGGGACATGACTCTCTCGCCGGAGAGGAGTCCCGAGGGCTGCGTCGAGCCTCCAGGTTCAGAGGCAGTATACCCCTGAACGTTAGTTGCAGGGCTACAGCAGCGGAAGGCTTCACACATTTCTTGTGCCGCTTCTCTGGACGATATCTGCTTGGGCACTGTGGGGAACAGAATTCTGGACTCGGTGGAAATGTGGTCCTGTCTGCTCTTAGGACCTTAACGCCACTGATCTGTCTGGTTACTGGCTCGTTGCTGATCCTTTGGCCACTTTATTTCCTTCCAGCGAGGAGAGTTACGTGGTTCTCAACTACGCCATGCTGGAACACCTGTCGGTGGACAAAATGGAAAGCCCGGAGGCTCCCTCGTCTCCCCCCGGCAAGCCGGTTTCAAGCGGTAACCTCCGGCACCTCTTCCGGATTACTCTGAAGAAGGACAGCGAGGGCAAGCAGGAGGTGATTGTGCTGGCTGCCGAATCCCTGTGAGTATCCAATGGCTTGCTAGCTCTCTGGGGCACACAGGAGCAGTTAGAGAGTTGGGAGGGACCATAGAGGTCATCGAGTCCAACCCCATTCTCAGTGCAGGAATCTGGCTCGGCACGGTACTGAGCTGCTCGGCTCGGTACGGTACTGAGCTGCTCGGCTCGGTACGGTACTGAGCTGCTCGGCTCGGCACGGTATTGTATTGTACAGATGGCCACCCAGCCTCCTTTTTGGGAACTACCAGCAAAGGAGAGATTGTACATGCGTTGAATGTAACGTGTGAACAGGGCTTGTGTGAGTGACTGTGCATGTGTTCATATGAAAGGCGTGTCCCCTGCCACAGAGATCCCCAGATATTGTTGACTACAACTCCCATCATCCCCAGCTGCAGTGGAATTTTCGATTCTTCAGTAGCAGCAGTCTATCCAGCCCCTCCCCTGGTATTTTGTTGAGTGCAAAAACTAGAGAGATTTAAGATGGGAGGAGAGCTGGTCTTGTGGGAGCCAGCATGAATTGTCCCCTTTGCTAAGCAGGGTCCACCCTGGTTTGCATTTGAATGGGAGACTATATGTAGGCACTGTAAAACATTCCCCTTAGAGGATTGGGCTGTTTTGGGAAGAGCATCTGCATGCCTGTATGCAGAAGGTTCCAGGTTCCCTCCCTGGCAGCATCTCCAAGATAAAGCTGAGAGAGTCTCCTGCCTGCAACCTTGGAGAAGCCGCTGCCAGTCTGGGTAGTCAATACTGAGCTAGATGGACCAATGGCCTGACTCAGTAACTGGCAGCTCCCTATGTCCCCAAGATCAAAAAGTCCTGCTTGTGGTTTGTCTGGTTTTGAGGACAAGTTCTCATTTTGTGTCCTCTGCCCGTGCTGGGAGATCTTCTTTCCGTTGTCTTTTTACACCAAACACCCATCTTCTTCTTTTTCCCCTCTTCCTTTTTTAAACCGTGCACTTGCTCTCCTCTTCTGGCAGGAGCGAGCGAGCCCGATGGATTACTGCTCTGATGCACCGAGAAGAGAAACAGAACGACCTGGCGAAGAAAGGAGGTAGGCACCGGCTCCGGAAAACGTGCAGGGCGAAACTGAATCTCAAGTGGGCCAATCTCAGACTGCCGTGTGTGTGTGTGTGTGTGTGTGTGTGTGTGTGTGTGTGTGTGTGTGTGTGTGTGTGTGTCTGTAAGCCAGGCCCACAAAACCTGGCCCATCAGGGCCAACTTAGAAGTCTCGTAACGATCTTTGGCAACGTCTAGAGCAGGCCTGCTTAACTTAGCCCCCTTCCCCTTGTTTTTGGACTACAACTCCCATCATCCCCAGCCATGGTGGCCAATAGCCAGGGATTCTGGGAGCTGTCGGCCAACATCTGCAGGAGCGGCAGTTCTTAATCTGGCGTCTGCCTGATGTCGCTGAACTACAACTCCCCAGCATCTCCAGCCAAAATGTGGCTGGGGGTGCTGGGGGTTGTAGTCCCTTGAAATTTATTGCCTATCTGATTTATTTGATTTATATACTGCCCTTCGAAAAATGGCTCAGGCGAATTTCATTTAAACATTAAAATCATTTGAAACCAGCATTAAACTAAAACAGAACACCACCATAGATCTAGTTAAGAGCCTGGGTGAATCAATGTGTCTTCAGTGCCTTTTTCAAAGGTGCCAGAGATGGGGAGGCTCTTATTTCAACAGGGAGGGCATTCCAAAGTCCAGGGGTAGCAATCTGGCAGATTCCATGTTAAGAACTACCGCTCTAGAGATGGAAAATAGGTGATGGCATTGTTGAACTGGCAGCTTTCTGTGTGTTGTTACCGCTTCTTTTTCTCTACCCTGAAACAATTAGGGGGAAACTGCTGTCATTTTTGCACAGAGGACAGGGTGAGTGTCCGGATTAGGGTACCAACAAAGGCGTGATTGTGTTCTCTCCATGGAGTCATAATTTTGAGAACATTCCTGCCCATTTTCATTTCCCTTCCTCTGAAAACAATGCGGAAATTATATCGTCGTTTTTGTGTCTTTAAAAAAGCTTTCCAAATCAAAAAGCTTTCCAAATTCCAAAAGCTTTCCCAAAAATGTCCATTTGGCTCGATGGTCAGGATAATCAAAGCATGATAAGACCCCGAAAGCTGGAGGTCCGGTGACGCAGCCACCTCTTTTCCACCTCTAGGGGCATAGACCTTGCCGAAGATCACAATAAGCATTCATTCCCCCACTTCTCTGGCTCATGTTAAGAACATAAGCACAGCCCTGCTGGATCAGGCCCAAGGAAGCCCATCTAGTCCAGCATCCTGTTTCCCACAGTGGCCCACCAGATGCCTCTGGGAAGCCCACAGGCAAGATGTGAGGGCATGCCCTCTCTCCTGCTGTTGTTCCCCTGCAACTGGGATTTAGAGGCATCCTGCCTCTGAGGCTGGAGGTGGCCTATAGCCACCAGACTAGTAGCCATTGATAGACCTCTCCTCCATGAAGTCATCCAAACCCCTCTTAAAGCCATCCAGGTTGTTGGCTGTCACCACATCTTGTGGCAGAGAATTCCACAAGTTGATTATGTGTTGTGTGGAAAAAAGTACCTCCGTTTGCTGGTCCTAAATTTCCTGGCAATCAGTTTCATGGGATGACCCCTGGTTCTAGTGTTACGTGAGAGGGAGAAGAATTTGCAATGTTCTACTTTGCAAATCATTCCTCCCTTCTGAGTATCGCCTGTCTGCTGATGGCTTTGTCCCTTTAAGAGTCCCCTGGCCTTTGCTTCTCGTGGCTAGAACTGGGAGTGGATGTAAGAGGTGGTGCTAAGTAAGGAATCCAGAGGGAGGGACAGTTTCCCAGTTCAGTGTCCAGAGTCCAAAAATGAGCCTGTCAAAGGAGCTGTTAGATCATCACTCCCTCTGCTGGGCATCCAGAGCATTACAGCAGATGGAAGAGCTCTTGTGAAGATGTGAGAGTGCTAACTGAACAAAGAGGCAGTTCTTAAAAAGTGATTGTTCTCTTTATTTAGCAGTGGGGAGAGCAACCGGCCCTGTCCGTCCCCAGCACAGCATCCTTCCAATGGCTGCTGCTGGTATCTGCCTTATTTTTCTTTTTGAGATTGTGAGCCCTTTGGGATCAGGGAACCTTCTTTCTTTCTTTCTTTCTTTCTTTCTTTCTTTCTTTCTTTCTTTCTTTCTTTCTTTCTTTCTTTCTTTCTTTCTTTCCTTTCCTTTCCTTTCCTTTCCTTTCCTTTCCTTTCCTTTCCTTTCCTTTCTTCCTTTATATCTACCACCTAGAAACTTTCTTGCTTGCTTTTCTTTCCTTCCATCCAGACATTCTTTTTACATCCTTCCTGCTTTCTTTTCCTTTTCTTCCTTCCTTCAATCTAGACTTTCTTTCTCTCTCTCTCTCTCCCTCTCTCTCTTTCTTTCTCTTTTTTCCTTCCCTTCCCTTCCATCTAGACACTCTTTCTTTTCCTTTCCCTTTCCTTTCCTTCCATCCATCCAGTCTTCATAAGTTCCTTTTACCAACCCATTTGGAGTTTGGTTCTAGAGCCCAGAAGGGCGAAATGAGACACTCCAGTGTTTCATGGCAGGGATGTCACTCCCCTGACCTTGGCTTGGACTCTTCTGCCATTCACAAGAGGCCAGCCTTTCTTTTCTCCCCCCCCCCCCCCGTGCTTTAAACTTATACATGTTTCAGGACTGTTTTTACATCTCCTGACCTGTCAACTGTACATAGGAACATGGGAAGCTGCCATATACTGAGTCAGACCTGGTCCATCTAGCTCAGTATTGTCTACCCCGGCTGGCAGCAGCTTCTCCAAGGTTACAGGCAGGACTCTCTCGGCCCCATCTGGAGATGCCAGGGAGGGAACTTGGAAATTTCTGCTTGCAGGTGCTCTTCCACTGAGCTATGGCTCTATCCTGTAAGGCAGGCCTGTTCAAAATAGGCCCCCCAGCTGTTTTTGGACAACTCCTCCCATAATCCCCAGCCACAGTGGCCAATAGCCAGGGATTATGGGAATTGTAGGCCAACATCTGCAGGAGGGCCGACGTTGAGCAGGCCTGCAGGGGAGTATCTCACAGTGCTCACACATGTAGCCTCCCATCCAAATGCAAACCTGGGTGGACCCTGCTTAGCAAAGGGGACAATTCGTGCTTGCTACCGCAAGACCAGCTCTCCTCCTGTAGCCTCCCCGACTGTAACAGTCAGATCGGGGGGGGTGGGAATCCTAAAGGGGGAAAAGTCCCAGTGCCTTTCCTTCCATGCTTTCACACACCCTTCTGTGTGATTCTTGGCTGGCGGTCAAGAAGCGTGAGGATTTCAGAGCGTGTTTGAACCTGCACTGTGGTTAAGCTAACAGAAAATGTGTGTGTGTCTCCCCCCTGTTTGCCGTTGATACTTAATCTCTGTCCCCCTTCTCTCCCCCTGCCCTATCTCCCTTCCAGATCTGAAGCAGGTGGAGATTACAAGGGCGTACCTGGCCAAGCAAACGGACGAGATTTCCCTGCAACAGGCCGACGTGGTCCTGGTCCTTGTGAGGGAAGACGGTGAGTGTGTTTTGAGAAGTGGGTTCATGGAGGAGGAATTCTGGAGCTGCAACCTCCGATCCTGCACCCTATTTGGGGCAGACCAGGGTGGGTTTCGGCTGCCCTCGGTAGAGTTCCTTGCCTGATCCTTGAGCACGTCCATGTCGGAGGCTCAGAGTTTTATTATTATTATTATTACATTTATATCCCGCTCCTCCTCCAAGGAGCCCAGAGCGGTGTACTACATACTTCAGTTTCTCCTCACAACAACCCTGTGAAGTAGGTTAGGCTGAGAGAGAAGTGACTGGCCCAGAGTCACCCAGCTAGTTTCATGGCTGGAAGGGGATTTGAACTCGGGTCTCCCCGGTCCTAGTCCAGCACTCTAACCACGCTCACTACGCTGGCTCAGAGTTCCTTGCTCTCCCTTGAAATTGCAAGTTGGGGGAACCAGCCCTTCTCCCCGTCACGCAGACGCTCCCCTAAGTATCAGCCTAGGAGGAAAGGGAGAGAACTTTAGAAATGCAGATTTGCAAAATTGCACAATTCGAAGAGAAAATGCTCTGCTACACCTTGCCAAGTTATCCCAGAATACGGCTCTCTGGGTGTCATAAGTGACTTGGTACCATCGGGCCATTTTTGTCCTGGTCTCGACTTGGTGGTGTCAAAACCAAAACCAAAACCAAGCCTGAAGTATGTGCAGTGGTTAGAGTCTGACTAGATTTGGGGAGAACTCGGTTCAAATCCTCACGTGGCCATTGAGTTCCGTGGATTACCTGGGACACCCCTACCTTACGCCGGGCTCTCATTTACACACACTGAGGTCATTCACACAATCAAAAGCTGTGTTTTACCCAGGTTGGGACGCTCTATGTGCTCCCAATTTTTGGTTGTGTGGAAGCAAGGTGGGAAGACAACCTGGGTAGCTTCTCTCCTACCTTGCTTCCACACAATCACTTCTACCCAGGTTTTCTTCTTATCTTGCTTCCACACAACGAAAAATTGGGAGCACACACAGCTCCTAAACCTGGGTAGAACACCATTTTTGATTGTGTGAATGACCTCATTGTGTGTGTGTGTGTGTGTGTGTGTGTGTGTGTGTGTCTCTCTCTCTCTCTCTCTCTTGTCACAGGGTTGTTGGGTCATAGGGAAGAGTATAATGTATATTCCTCGTTGGCATGGGATTGTCACCCACAACACACACTGGCCTTTTCCCCTTGCCAATGTGAGGGTCATATCTAGGGATGGGCACATTGTTTTGAGTTCAAGATTCACCTTGAATCTGGTCGATTCGAGTGACTCGGCCTTGAAACAAATCTCCCCAGTTTTGATTCAGTTCAAGATTCGAATTTCTCGTAGACATTCCTCTGGATTCCCAGCTTTCTTTCTTTCTTTCTCTTTCTTTCTTTCTTTCTTTCTTTCTTTCTTTTTCTAGTCCTTGTAGAAGTGGTAGGAAGTTATGGAGCAAAATGTGTGGCCACGATTCTTCTCAACCGCTGGGCTTCAGTTAAGGCAGTTAAAGCACAGGAGAGTTAAAGCCCTTGCTGGGAGCGATTCGCAATAAGTAATCTTCTGCGGAATGTTGCCTTTGCTTTTTATTGGCAGGGGGGTCTCTATTAGGTTAGTTGAGAGGATAGCTTGGCTCTGATGAAAAATCACTTCCTACCAGATTGTATATTGTAACGTTTAAGGTCTTTGGCTTTATAGTGCAGTCCATTCTATACATGCCTACTTAGAAGTAAGCAACTTTTGGTTTCAATCAGATCTTCTCTCGAGTAAGTGTGTACAGAATTGTCGCCCCAACTGAAAAGCTGTGCATTTATTTTGTTCGATTGCTGCTGTTAATATGTCAAACTTATTGTAGTCTTCATTTATTTTCTATAGGGATTATTTGGTTTGTGTGTGTGTTTAAATTTTGCTTTAAGCCGCCATGAATTCTCCCTGCTCTTTTTAAAGCCTAGAATCATTTTGGTGTGGCATTTGATGTATTTATCTCAGGATGGAAATGATGACAAGGCTTAAGTATGGGCAGCCTTAATCCCCTGTGCTAGCTTTTAGGGTCAATTGTAGAATTTAGTAGCAATGGAAATGCACTCAGAGTCAGCATTGCGCCTTTATCTTCACCATAGGGAATAATGGGGATACGAAGTGGCCCCATTACTCCCCGTGGGTAGTGCCAAGGTGGTCCAAAGTGGGTTGGGGAGTAGGGCACATTGGGTGCCAACTACCCCACCCCACAAGCCAGTTGGGTACTGAATTTTTTTAAAGGGGATTTTTGAAGTGTTTAGACTCTTTGGTGTGTCCGGGGAAAAATTAATTTAGCTAAGCAGGGTGCACCCTGGATTGCTTTTGAATGGGAGAATACATATGAGAGCACCCACCTGCTTGCATGCAGAAGCTTCCATGTTCCCTCCCCTGGCATCTCCAAGACAGGGCTGAGATTGATTCCTGAGAGCCGCTTCCCGCTTGAGCTAGACGGACCAGGTGTCTGACTTGGTAGAAGGCAGCTTCCTATGCATGCCAAGCAGATGCTTTACCCCATCCCCACACACACACACACGAGCTACGACCCCCTCCTGTATAACTAGTGCTCATGTTAAATTCTGGCACGCTCTGCCTTTCTAAAGTTCTCTCCCTTTCCTCCTAGGCTGGTACTTAGGGGAGCGTCTACGTGACGGGGAGAAGGGCTGGTTCCCCCAAGCCTGCGCCCAGGAGATCACCAGCCGCAGCGCCGTGGAGCGGAACGTCCAGCGGATGGAACGGCTGCGCATAGAAACCAACGTGTAAGCCAGAGCCCACGTCTGCCATAAACACTTGTCCTCTGGAGCCCTTTGGAAACGTAGCTTTGCCAGGGCCAAAAGTCGGTGAGCCTGGATGCAGTTGCCGGAGTCTCCTTTCCTGCCAGGATCCGATCCACGGGTCCAAAGAGACACACGGAGGGGAGCTCCTGGGCTCCTCCGACCACTCCAGTGAAGCACGACGAGCCCGCTGAACACGGGGCCTCCCATCTATCACTGACTTCCCCCCTCTCGTACCTCCGACCGCTCTGCTTGCGACTGATGGATGTTTCGCGGCAGGAGATTGAAGCAGGTACGTTGCTGCTTAAACAAAACCCAAGCCTGTTTCTCCAACCCTGGCGCCCGCTCAACGCCGGAGGCACGCAAAAGCGCCCCGCCAAAATCAGGGCACGTCAACAGGGGAGTCGATCCTCTACAGCGTCAAGGACCGCTAAATTCTTTGTGCAGAGTTTCAAGGACGGCTACATTCTTCGTGCACAGTTTCCCGGACCAGCAGAACTTGCATCTCTGGGCAGTTTACAATTAAAATAATATAAGCATTAAAATCGTTAAATTTGGAATCTTTTGCAAACATGGAATATTAGGGGTTTTCAACCTTGGGTCCCCAGATGTTGGTGGACTTAAACTCCCATAACCCCCAACCACAATGGCATTTGGCCATTATGGCTGAGGATTATGGGAGTTGAAGTCCACCAACATCTGGGGACCCAAGTTTGAGAACCCCTGAATCTAAAAGCCTGGGTGAACAAATATGTCTCCAGTATGTCTTCAGTATGTGTGGGGTGGGGGTGCTTGTGATTACTCAATGGACAAGGGATGTTGGGCCATTAGAAAAATTCAAAAGCTACATGGGGCCAATGGAAACAACACACAAGCAAGCTTTTGAATTCCCCCAAACTCTTCATCAGGCGGGATGTCAAGCAAAGCAAAAAGGAGGTGAGGAGAGGAGAGCTGGGCAAGTGGTCAGTAGAGCCCAAAGTCTACAGTTTAACCCTGTCTTGATGGAGGTGGAGTTGTGTAGTCGCAGGGCCGGAACCAGACCACATTAGTCAGGACCACCCACTGAAATTAATTTAGTCATCTCTCATTTGTGTCAATGCTGCTTGGTCATGATCACCTGGCTTGGTCTGGTATGCTGCCGAGAAATACTTTTCACTGAATACACACACACACACACTTCACAATATATAGTGATATACATTGAGTACTATATATTTGTGCTCAAGGTTCAAAGGTTTGGAGGGTCAAAAGTTGGAAGAGTCAATAGTTCGAAAGTGAACTTTCCTAAAGGGCTCACACTCTTAAAAGATACATAAATTGGGTACCAGGAACAACCCCCCCACCCCCCCGAAGGATTTTGTGCTGGGGCTGGATATGGCCAGTTGCTCCCCTCTTTCAATCAAGAGAATCATCACCACTTTTAAAGAGGTGTCTCTTTGCTCCATTAGCAGGAGGCTGGTGTATGCTCCAGGGGCAGTGGGTCGAAGGGGCAATGGGGCAGTGGGTCAAAGGGGCAGTGGGTCAAAGGGGCAGTGGGTCAAAGGGGCAGTGGGTCAAAGGGGCAGTGGGTCAAAGGGGCAGTGGGTCAAAGGGGCAGTGGGTCAAAGGGGCAGTGGGTCAAAGGGGCAGTGGGTCAAAGGGGCAGTGGGTCAAAGGGGCAGTGGGTCAAAGGGGCAGTGGGTCAAAGGGGCAGTGGGTCAAAGGGGCAGTGGGTCAAAGGGGCAGTGGGTCAAAGGGGCAGTGGGTCAAAGGGGCAGTGGGTCAAAGGGGCAGTGGGTCAAAGGGGCAGTGGGTCAAAGGGGCAGTGGGTCAAAGGGGCAGTGGGTCAAAGGGGCAGTGGGTCAAAGGGGCAGTGGGTCAAAGGGGCAGTGGGTCAAAGGGGCAGTGGGTCAAAGGGGCAGTGGGTCAAAGGGGCAGTGGGTCAAAGGGGCAGTGGGTCAAAGGGGCAGTGGGTCAAAGGGGCAGTGGGTCAAAGGGGCAGTGGGTCAAAGGGGCAGTGGGTCAAAGGGGCAGTGGGTCAAAGGGGCAGTGGGTGGATCACTTCATTCCAGTGCCATTCATCCAATTACCCTTCTGCATGAATGCACAAAATGGTATCTTGCCTCTCCCCCACACCATGCTGCCTCCCTCAGCGCTCCTTGGTACTCGTACTTGCTCCCCCAAGGAAGGTCCACCTGCACTCCTTTTCTGTCTTTGTGATTTTATGTCTGCATGGGACTCGTCTCTCTCTCTCACTTTCTCAAGGTCTCAGTCCCAGGAGACCAGGGGTTTTCAAGCCGTGGTACTCCGGACATTGCTGAATTCCCAGTATTCTCAGCCACAAACAATGTAGTTCAGCGACATCTGGAGTACCACAGCTTGGGAACCCGAGAGAGAGAGAGCGCTCTATAGAGACCATGCCTGGTCCTTTCCCAGGGCGCAGGCTACAGAACCCTTCCCCATCCACTCAAACTGGATATGTTGCAATATCTGGGAGTCCTGTTATCCAGCTGACTGCACAGGTCAGAATCCTAGAACAGAACGGCACGGGTGGAAAAGGTTTACGAATGTGAACACAGCCCCTTTATTATTATCATTTTGAAAAACACAACTCGGGTCCATTCCATTAAGTCTGCAGCGCACGCCATCAGAGTATAGAATATCAAACTGTACATAAATACCTCTTTATACATTTTTTTTTTTAAAAGGAACATCGTGACTCCCTTTGGCAAGGAGGAAACTTACAAGTAAGGCAAGATATTTTGGAAAGTTGTGTGCAAGTTATTCGTCTGTTACCGAAACACTGGGGATGGTGCAGCAAAACAGCGCAATGCTATGGTCCCAATCCATCGGTGTTCCCTGTAATGGGCATTCCTAAATGTGGTTGACTACAACTCCCATCATCCCCAGCCACAGGGGCCAGGGATTGTGGGAGTTATAGGCCACCATCTTCAGGAGGGCAGAAGTTGAGCAGCCCTGCAACAGACTCTGCAAAATTGATTATTATTTTTTAAAAAAAATTCTTTGTATAACACTATTCACACAGAGCCACTATTTCTTTGGACTCTTTCTCTGTTTCACCTCCTGCCTCTCACACTAGGTAACTGCTATGCTATGCACACTGGAGAATCAGGGACACATCGGAGGACACAGAGGTTGCCGCGGCTGGGATTAGTACAGGGAAGATGGTCGAGCTTGGCCCTCCCACTGGTGTTGAACCACAACTCCCCTAGTTGCGCCCCCTGCAACCAAATCCTATGTTTATTATTGGAACCTTGATTGGAAAATAGGAAGCTGCCCTATTCTGAGTCAGACCTTTGGTCCATCTAGCTGAGTACTGTTTACTCACTGACTGGCAGCAGCTTCTCCAAGGTTGCAGGCAGGA
Source organism: Hemicordylus capensis (assembly GCF_027244095.1). NCBI lineage: Eukaryota > Metazoa > Chordata > Lepidosauria > Squamata > Cordylidae > Hemicordylus > Hemicordylus capensis. The sequence goes on along the minus strand of NC_069672.1, from coordinate 9,081,840 downwards.
GTCTCTCTCAGCCCTTATCTTGGAGATGCTGCCAGGGAGGGAATTTGAGGGTTATATCTTCCGGCGCTCACACATGTAGTCTCCCATCCAAATGCAAACCAGGGTAGGCCCTGCTTAGCCAAGGGGGGCAATGCCTGCTTGCAACCACAAGACCACACAATGTTGTAGTATATAATTCAAAAGAGCTTCAAAAACCAAAAGATAAAGTCTGATAGTCTAATTCACAGATACATAATACAGAATTACGGGCCAAGATCCAGTCTTTGGAACCTCCAGTAGACTCACTCTTACTGGTCCTGCAGAACTGTTGCTCTTTCAAGACTCGTAGGAAAAGCCAAACGCGTTCCAGCTCTTGGTCTGAATCAGTGACTTCCTAATTGTTTGTTGATATACAAAATTATGAGAAGGGTCCCTCTATCCCTCTCCTGGCGGTCTGGCGTGTAATTTATTTTCCAGTAATACTAACAGCAACGAAAGAAGGCCAAGCTGAAGACAGATCATCCTGGAGATCATCTATCTATGTGGTCGCTAAGAGTTGACACCGACCTGACGGCACTTGTGAGCCCTTTGGGGACAGGGATCCATCTAATTTATTTAATTATTTCTCCGTGTAAGCCCTTTGGGGACAGGGATCCATCATTTAATTATTTCTCCCTGAGCCGTTTTTGGAAGGGCGGTATAGAAATCTAATAAAATAAAATAAAATAACCAATCAATCAATCCCAGCTCCCACATGAGGAGATGTTAAGTAATGAGTTTCCATCCAATACGCTAAACATCATAAGAATCTCCATGAACCTTCTCTCCTCCAGAGGGACCCATTTAGAGTCCTTCTCATAATTTTGTATATGGATTTTGTAATAGTTGGGAAGCCACTGACGACGATCAAGCGTAGAAACGCATTTGGCTTATCCTATAGTTCTTAAGACAACAAAGGATCTACAAGACCAACACGACGAGGATTACAGTTTGGAACTGCCAAAGAGACTTTCGCTTCGCCCAGTGGCAGGCAACCATATTTGTCTGTTATATTGCTGAACTATAACCCACCATCCTCAGCGGCAAGTTATTGTGGCAAGGGTTGATAGAAACTGACATTATTTTAGTTACAGTATTTCTTTATCACATTTATATACTGCCCCATATAAAATCTCTGGGCAGTTTCAAACACAATTAAAACCTTAAACCTTATAAAACAACAAATAAAATAACCATCAAAAAGGCCTTGACTGAGACAATAAAATGGTGATGATATATGCAGATACCATCCACGTGGGATCTGGAGATGGCCACCAGCTTGGATGGCTTTAAAAGGGGCTTGGACAAATTCATGGAGGACAGATCTAACAACGGCTACTAGTCTTGTGGCTATAGGCCACCTCCAGCCTCGGAGGCAGGATGCCTCTCTATACCAGTTGCAAGGGAGCAACAGCAGGAGAGAGGGCATGCACATACCTCTTGCCTGTGGGCTTCTCAGGGGCATCTGGTGGGCCACTGCGTGAAACAGATGCTGGACTAGAAAGGCCTTGGGCCTGATCCTGGAGGACTGTTCTTACTGATCCTGACAAGATTTAAGACCTCTTGAAGATAGCAATAGCAATAGCACTTACATTTATATACCGCTCTATAGCTGGAAGCTCTCTAAGCGGTTTACAATGATTTAGCATATTGCCCCCCAACATTCTGGGTACTCATTTTACCGACCTCGGAAGGATGGAAGGCTGAGTCAACCTTGAGCCCCTGGTCAGGATTGAACTTGCAACCTTCTGGTTACAGGGCGGCAGTTTTACCACTGCGCCACCAGGGGCTCAAGATAAATCAAAGGACTTACAAACTCAAGCAAACGGGTTTCAATGTTAAAACGTCACTGTCAATGCTCTATCTCAAACAGATGGCAGCTCTTAAAATTAAATACAGCCACTGACGCTAAGTAACCAATCTAAGAACAGGCAAGAGGAGCAGGAGAGGACTCTACAGAACAAATGTTTAAAAAGCGCCTTAAAACAGTTTAAAAGTTCAGAAACAGCGGGCAAATATTGTACAGTAATTCTGTATTCCATATTTTCATTTCCGAGGTGTTTTGAGGAATACGTACGGAATCCCTACTTAAGATGTATATACTATAACATTAGGGACCTAATTTTTTAGATCATAAACATAGTTTTTGTTTGCAAATGACACCCCGGATCTTCTTTAGAATATATAGCTCTGGTTCAAAGCACAGCCACATCCTGCGAGCGAGTTGATGGGAATATCAGTTTTACATTAGCATACGCTTACCTGATTGGCTCCTCACAAGCCCTGCCTCTGGCAGCCTCTCTCTGACTGGGCGGACGGCATCAGGGTTGGGTGGAAATCCGTTGCCCAATCCCGATGGACTTAGCGCTTACGAACCTAGCCCTATGGCTGCTTTGCTCCCAAGAAAGTAGAGTTCAGAAGAGCTCCTTCGTGCTCAGAGAAGGCCATTTACACAAACCACCATGCTGGTTCTGCGGAAACAGCTTTGGGATAGGTGGCCATGGGTCAGTAGCTACCCCGTTCTTTCAACGAAGATGCAGATCATTTCAACTACCGTATTTCCCCGAATCCAGGATGAGGTTTCCCCCTAAGTTCTTTCCTGTTAAATATAGTCGTCTCGAATTGAGAGTCTCCTTTCTTTTGGGTAAAGACAGGCATAACGTTATTTAACCTCTATCCATTAAGGCAGCGCTTTAGATTCAGAGTGCCTTCAATTCGGGTAAATACGGCGTATGCACACCACCACCAAACACTTCCTACAGGCTTCTCTAGTACTGAGCAAATTACTCATCTTAGGTCAGATAAAGGATTAGGAGCCGAAGGGGGCCACGCCTCTTCGGAAACGATATCTGTCAATGTCTCATATGGCTTCAGACACCTTGGCTTGGAGGCCCCCCAAATGGAGACTGCCTCCTGGACCGTGGCCTTTTTTAATGGCTCCCCCCCCCAAAAAAAAACTTGCATCTCCTTCACACCCCGATCCAAGTTGTAGGGCCAGAATGCTTCACAAACCCGCTGGGCTCCGGGATCCCCTACGGAGCTACTCAGACCCCCGCGACTGTCGGAGTAGCCAACATCTGCCCATAAATGTCTTTACATAAATACATAATTGGACTATTAGGATTCCGCTCAGAAGAGAATCAATCATACAAGCTGCCCTCCCAAGGTCCCAAAGGCCTATGCTGAGCGAACCGCTTCCGGGCTGGCGGTAGATGAGGGTGGAACGTCGTCCCTGCAGTCGTGTCTTGAGGTGGACATGTGCCTTTTGGAGACCCCTGCACCCCGCCGACTCGGAACTCCCCTTGACGGCTTCTCGAGGGTCTGGGGGTGGGCGGGCAGAGGTGGGCGTGCTGGCAGAACAGTCCTGCTCTGTGCCACTGGAGAGTTTGTTGACCTTTCACGTTTTCCTCGGAGGAGATGAATGCGTGAACTAGTGCTTCGCAGAGGGGGGCACCACCCGGGAGGGAGCCCGGTAGAAAGTCCGAGACGGGACAACTGGAAAAGGAAACCGAGACGGCGAGAATCGACATGCTGGATCGGACGCAGGATTCATTCTGCTCTGCGTGCGGAACACCTCCCACTACTTAAAGGCTGCCTGTATCCAGTGTTCCCCCTAAGGCGTGAGAGTGTGCACATGCGCCCAGGTTTTTTGATACCCACTCAGCTAATTTTCGATCCTGCTCAGGTTGAACCAGGAAGGCCCCAATCTCAACGCACATGCGCACACACTGCTTTGATACTACCGCCCAGAACAAAACTCATTCCGCATGCAGATGAAAAAGGTTAGAGGGGCCACTGTTTCCACATGAACCTGCCCAGCCCTTAAGATCTGCCATAGAGGCCCCGCCATCTGATCCGCAGGTGTGGCACTACCCCTGAATAGACATAAGAAGCTGCCCCATACGGAGTCAGACCCTTGGTCCATCTAGCTCAATATTGTCTACCCAGACTGGCAGCGGCTTCTGCAAAGTTGCAGGCAGGAGTCTCTCGGAGCCGTATCTTGGAGATGCTGCCAGGGAGGGAACTTGGAACCTCCTGCATGCAATCATGCAGGTGCTCTTCCCAGAGCAGCCCCATCCCCTCAGGGGAATCTCTTACAGTGCTCATGCATGGAGTCTCCCATTCAAATGCAAGCCAGGGTGGACCCTGCTTAGCAAAGGGGACCATTCCTGCTTGCTACTACAAGACCAGCTCTCCTCCCTGTTTCTCTGGCAGCTGCTGACTGGATTTCCATGAGCAGCTACCAGAGATAGGGTCCCCTCGGACTCTTCACAAGACTGACTCCCTCCTTCCCTCTTTGTTCTGAATCAGGGCTGCTCAACTCTCATCATCCCCAGCCACAGTGGCAAACAGTCAGGGGCGGTGGCAGTTGTAGTCCAACATCTGCAGGAGGGCCAGAGTCGAATAGCGCTGTTCTAAATGGAAGCTGGAGACCTTTCCCTTCCAGAAAGCATTTAGGCTGGCACAGAACCGATCCTCTCTGACGTGCTCATGTTCCCCACACAGAGGCATTAAAGTCACAGAATCTGTGCAGGAAGGACTGTACCACATGCACTTTTGCTGAATTGGCTGTAAGCCTGGAGTTCCTGACCTGTGGTCCTCCTGATGTTGCAGAACTGGAGTGCCACAGGTCAGGAACCCCAGGCTTACAGCCAATTCAGCAAAAGTGCATGTGGTACAGTCCTTCCTGCATAGATCAGTGAATTCTGTGACTAACACCCCTGTGTTATAGCCCAGCTCTAAGCTCAAGGAGTCTTTTCCCCATTTAGCTAGCCCAACCTGCCAGTTAAACCTTGAGCCAATGAATGACTCACTTAACCCCCTAATATTAGTGATGCTTCTGGTTTGTTTTAATAGCAAAGCAAAACTCACGTTGCTCCGTCTGTCTCCTCGGGTCGGGTAGCAGCTGAGGTGGGCCTCCTAGAACATAGACAACGTGTTATTTACGGTTGCAACTCAGCGAGGGATGGGTTGCAGCTCAGCTATGGGACGTGGTGGACATATCCATATCCACACTAGAGACTTCACAGCCCTCCTCAGATGTTATGAAATGCTCATTCTTGCCTGTGGGCTTCTCAGAGGCATCTGGTGGGCCACTGTGTGAAACAGGATGCTGGACTAGATGGGCTTCCTTGGGCCTGATCCAGCAGGGCTGTTCTTATGTTCTTAATGAAAGCAGGCATTTATGTGGTGACAGCCAATAGCCGGGATGGCTTTAAGAGGGCTTTAGATAAATTCATGGAGGACAGGTCTATCAGTGGCAACTAGTCTGGGCTACAGGCCACCTCCAGCCTCAGAGGCGAGATGCCTCTCAATACCAGTTGGAGGAGAGCAACACCCCCCCACACCTGTGCCAATTTTCACGGCTATTTATTTATTTGGCACATTTCTATACCACCCCCTATTCAGATCTCTGGGTGGTACACAGTCTAAAACGCAACAATTAAAACAACACAATTACAAACCATTCAAAGGAGATGAAAAACTCTAAAACTTAAAACTCTCAACGACGAGTTATTTATTGTGTGCCATGCCACTGTTCGTCTGAAGGGGCCATGCGCCGTAAGCGTGAGTGCAGCAAATCCACAGATCTAACCTGGCTGCAGCTCATGGATTCGCCATGATCACGCTTAACAGTGATACGTCTATACAGTTTGATCGATGTGGTCAGAGCCGTGGAAATGACGACTGGCAGGAACGTCCTCCAGAAATTACTCCATGGAGAGAGGACATTGTTATCCTAACCCTTTCCTCTGTGCAAAGGAAATAAACCTCGTGCAATCCTGTGCAGAAGAAATAACCCTTTCCTCTGTGCAAATATTTATTTATTTTTATTTATTGTTGCAATATGACTGCAATATCACCCCAATCGTTTGGGGCTTGGGAGAAAGTAGGCGTGGTCACACAGAGAAAGCTGTAAGTTCAATAGTGCTATCGCCTTTTTTCCATCTCTAGACATTGCCAAAAATCACCCAGAGCATCCGACCCGAGTGGGGATGTGCATGAAATTCACTCAAATCGATTCAAATCCTAAAACACCTGCTACAGTGGAGATGCGCTCAAATTGATCCGAATTTGCCCAACGTTGAAACAGATTCAGCTGAGTTTCTCCGAATTTGATCCGACTTTGGGTCAACCCAATCGATTCAAGTGAATCTCCACTCGATTCAATTGTTTCGAATCTGAATCGATTCAAGTGAATTTCATGCACACCCTGCATCCTGAGAGTATTGAAATCAATTCTGAATCCAGAGATTGGTTCCATCAGGCACAGTGTCTCCTCAGACAGCAGCCGTAACTCCAGATCTTACCTTCTCGACACATTGTCCCGAGGTATCCATTGAGGCAAACGCACCGTCCATTCTGGGCATTGCAGTATGCATGGGTCACGGAGCACTCACAGGTCAGCACGCAATCGGGGCCATATTTCTTCAGTGGGCAGTCTGGAATGGCAAAGGGGTATAAGAGAGAGATTTTGGCTTCCACAAAACCCTTACCTGCCCTCAGCACCAGATGCATGAAATAACCCATCCACCCCATTCATATTTCGTGAAATAAGCCGTCCGTGCTCTCACCCACGTCACACTTGGCTCCGGTTCTCCCTGGAGGACAGAGGCAGCGTCCGCTGGCTGGTTCGCATCGAGCGTCGCCTTCACAGTCGCACCGATGCCGGCACTGGTCCCCGTACATCCCCTCCTCGCAGCCTGTGGGGAAATGAGAGTCTGCTACAGGTAACAGGGTTGAGTTCGAGGGGCTGCGTAGGAGACCGGGGCAATACATGATAAAGAGGTACCCCCATGCACTTCCCCACCAGCAATGGCACTGAAGAGAACAGGCTAGGGTTGTGCAAGAAATTCGACCTAATTCGATTCGAGGTTGGCCGAATTCAAATCGGTGGGAATGAAAACTCCATTCTGTTCAATGGTCCCAAATCAAATCTTCTAATCCGATTCTAGTTCGAAGCGATGTGTGCTAATTTCATGCACATCCCTAGAACAGGCCAAGGGTAACATTCCGTAATATTGGGTCTGTACAGTTTGTTTTTACAGTGGAACAGAGGAAGCTGCCATATACTGAGTCAGGCCATTGGTCCATCTAGCTCAGTATTGTCTCCACAGACTGGCAGCGGCTTCTCCAAGGTGGCAGGCAGGAATCTCTCTCAGCCTTATCTTGGAGAAGCCAGGGAGGGAACTTGAAACCTTCTGCTCTTCCAGGAGTGGCTCCATCCCCTAAGAGGGGGAATATCTTTAGTGCTCACACATCAAGTCTCCCATTCATATGCAACCAGGGCAGATCCTGCTTAGCTATGGGGACAAGTCATGCTTGCTACCACAAGACCAGCTCTCCTCTCCTGACAGTTGACATTAGCCGATAATTGCTGCCACCTTCTTGGTTGGCTGTTTCTGGTACATAGCAGGCTGCCTTATACTGAGTCAGACTCAGTATTGTCTACACTGACTGGCAGCGGCTCTCCAATGTTTCAGGCAGGGGTCATTCTCAGCAGGCAGAGATGGTGCTCTTCCAATGAGCTATGGTCCTTCCCTTTTTATAAGCTGCCTTCTGTTGAGTCAGACCTGTGGTCCATCTAGCTCAGTATTGTCTACTCTGACTAGCAGTGGCTTCTCCAAGGTTGCAAGCAAGAGTCTCTCTCAGTCCTGCCTAGAGATGCTGCTGGGGTGTGTGTGTGTGTGTGTGTGTGTGTGTGTGTGTGTGTGTGTGTACCTGGGACCTTCCAAATGCAAACAGCAGCTCTTCCACAGAGCAATGGCCCCATTCTGTAAGACAGTGGTTCTTCTTAATGTAAGGTCCATCAGATGCTGCTTAATTTATTGTGGCCGGGGATGCTGGGAGTTGTAGTTCAGCAACATCTGGTGGACCCCACATGAAGAACCACTGCTCTGAGGGGAATATCTTACAGCAGACAGCACTCAGGTGGTCACCCATCCAAATGCATATCAAGGCAAACCCTGCTTAGCAAAGGGAACCATTCATGTTCGCTACCACAAGACCAGCTCTCCTCCCTTCTCCTCTCCTGTGGCCATGGTGGGCCAAGCATTCTGGATTTCCCAGCAGATAGAAACCATGGGCCTTCTATAACCCCGAGCAAAGCAAACTGTTGCTTCCCTACAAAGATTTGGGGGGGTGGCGTTTTGTGGGGGGAGTCACACACCTTTCTGGCACTGGTTGCCATAGAAACCTGGAGGACAGAGGCATTCGCCCGTCACCGGATCACAAGTGGCTACATTCTGGCAGTCACACTGCTCTTGACAGCCGACTCCATGAAAGCCAGCTGGACAACCTAGGGAGGAAAGCAGTCGGATGTAGTTAACAGGGGCACCTTCCCGATGAAGCAAGCCTACAGGAACTGGGGCTCTTTAGTTTAGGGCAGAGGTGATCAAAGCGGGGACAGGAGGCCTATGTTATGTTATGCATTGCTATGTTCTATGTCGTTCCGTGTTCTAGGTTGCTCTATGTTCTCTGTGCTATATGTTGGACTAGATATGTCTTGGGCTCGATCCAGCAGGGCTGCTCTTAGGACTGAGAAGAAGCAACCCAGTGCCACTGGGGTTGACCCCTAAGTGGTTTGGGGTGCATCAGGAATACTGGAGGGTATCCCTAGAGGAACAGCACCAGGTGGACTTACTGTGTTCACACTGATTCCCGTAGCTTCCCTTCTGGCAGCGGCAGGCTCCAGTCACTGGGTCGCAGGTCCCGTTATTCTGGCAGGCGCAGCTCAGCTGACAGTTGGCCCCATAACGCCCTGGCGGACACCCTGCAGAGAACGCCGGGTCTCAGTTCATCACTCCCCCAAACCCTGTGTCTTCGTCAGTGAAGCCCTCTAACAGGGATTCCTAGATATTGTTCACTACAACTCCCAGCATCCCAAGCTGCCATGGCCTTTGGTTGGGAATTATGGGAGTTGTAGTCAACAACACCTGGGAATTCCTGTTAGAGGGAACAGTGGTCTACATTCCAACTCTGCATGCCAAAAAAGGCCATACCAAGGAGTGCAAGAAACATTTACTAACAAGCTGGTTTCCACATTTCCCAAGTCTAAATGTCCTTCCGCTGGGGAAGTGACTCAACATCTTAATGAGGAAAACAATATTCTGATTGGAATGCATCTCTTCATAGGAACAGAGGAAGCTGCCTTCTACTGAGTCAGACCCTTGGTCCAACTAGCTCAGTATTGTCAACACAGACTGGCAGCAGCTTCCCCAAGGTTGCAAGCAGGAGTCTCCCTCAGCCCTATCTTGGAGGTGCCAAGCAGGGAATTTGGAACCTTCTGCATAAAAGCATGAAGATGCTCTTCCCAGAGCAGCCCCATCCCTTAAAGGGAATATCCTCCAGTGTTCACACATGTAGCCTCCCATTCAAATGCAAACCAGGGCTTAGCAAAGGGGACAATTCATACTTTCTACCACAAGGCCAGCTCTCTTCCAGTGGTTAAGATGTTGGACCAGGACCAGGGAGATCCGAGTTCAAATCCCCACTCAGCCAAGAAACTCACTGGGTGACTCTGGGCCAGTTGCTTCTCGCTTAGCCTAACCCACCTCACAGGGTTGTTGTGCGGATAACACAACTGTGCACACAGCTCTGGGCTCCTTGAAGCAACAGCTGGATATAAATGTAAATAAATAAATAGAGACTAACATATCCTTTTTCATGTTCACTGATCCTGGAAAATCTCTCCTTTCCAGGGTTGGCTAGCAAGATCGGCTAGACTCAAGCATTTTCCCCATGTGTATAAGGAAAATGTTGTTCATATGCAAGAACATTCAAAAATATAATTCTTCCCACCCCACACACTATGGGAGGACTGTACCACGTGTCAGTAGTAGTAGTAGTAGTTTTATTTACAGTCATTGACCAAACAGAGAATAAAAACTAGTAAGCATTAAAATGTGTATACTCTGTGTGTGTGTGTGTGTGTGTGTGTGTGTGTGTGTGTGTGTATACACACACACACACACACACACACACACAGTTTAAAATTAAGATGATATCCCATTATACCTTTTAAAAGCAATATAACTAAACTTAGCTACAGAAATAGAAATTGAAGCATCTTTATCTGAAAGCAGATGTTTTACAAGGTTATCATCGGATTGATCTACCAGTTTACATATTAAAGGAACAATAAGACGTTCCCTGGAATATAAATGGAGTTTACAGTGGAGAAGGATATGTGCGACAGTTTCTGTATCTCCTGACCCACAACTACAGTGTCGTTCTTCTAAAGGCACACCCTGAAACCTCCCAGCTAGAAGTGCACATGGAAAGGAATTAACCCTTACTCTCGTGAATATCCATCGAAACTTAGAAAAAGTAATTGTCGACAGATATTTTGCAGGGGAAAGATCCATATTAGTTCTTATAACTCTATATAACTCTGGAAGCGCAGCCCAGTTTTCTTGGATCTCAATATCAACAAAGTGTTGTCTCACTACTCTTTTCGCATTCGCTAGACCCAGTTCCAGCAGTTGAGCTGGGTCTAAGCCTAGAGAGGTGAGTTTCGTACTTACTGTGACACACCATAGTGACTGGGGGCTAACTGACAGAAACTCAGGAATTAAACCAACTGGTCGCAGATGTATTTTCAACCAGAAATAAATAATCAGAAGCCAGGCCCAAGATTCAATTTTTATAAAGCCAGCCTCTGTCCTTAAAGTCACATTTGCTGTACATTTTGGAGTGCCAAATAAGTTCCTCAAGAACCCTGATTGGCTTCTTTCCAGAGTATCAAACCTTGAGTATGGACCTATACCACGTGTCATTTCTGCACATCTGGAACAGCTCCAGAGTTTCACCCCTGCACTACAGTGGCCCGAACGCAGGAGTGTCTGAACCCGAGGTCCCCAGACGCTGCTGAATTACAACCCTCATTATCCCCCCAGGCATTGTGGCTGAGGATTATGGGAGTTGTAGTCCAGTAACATCTAGAGAACCCTGACGGAACTGCAGTGGACTGGAATGGGTGCAGGTTTGGGAGAAGTGTCGATTGCAAGGAGGACGGCCCACCAAAGCAGAATTACCCAGTTCGCAAAATGTTCCAGTCCAACCGAGTCTGCAGACACAGGTGCCGTTGGTTGCAAGGCAGATCCCCCCGTTCTGGCAGGCACATGTCTGCTTACAGCCGGCCCCATACCGATTCCTCGGGCAACCTAGAAGAGAGGAGAATGAGACAAGCCAGTTACCGAGAGCTAGATGAACTCCAAGGTCCCCTCCCAACTCTAAAATCCTTAGTTCTGTGAATCCCCTGCTAACTGAGCAAAGAGGCACCTTTTTCAAGTGGCGATTTTCTTTATATAGCAGTAGGGCGAGCAATTGGCCCTATCCGTCCCCACCTCCAGTGGCTGTTGCTGGTGTCTATCTTGTGTTTCTTTTTTTAGATGGTGAGCCCTTTGGGGACAGGGAGCCATTTTTAAAATTTATTTATATCTAGGTAAACCGCTTGTGTGGGGGGGAGTTGTTAAAAAGCAGTATAGAAATATACATCTTCATCTCTGGATTGATTTGATTGTTTGATTGATCGGTTCATTCATTCATTATGTTTGTAAGTAAAGTAAAGTGTGCCATTGAGTCGATTTAGACTCCTGTCAACCACAGAGTCTTGTGGCTTTCTTTGGTAGAATACAGGAGGGGTTGACTATTGCCTCCTCCCGCACAGTGTGAGATGATGCCTTTCAGCATCTTCCTATATCGCTGCTGCCCGATATAGGCGTTTCCATTAGTCTTGGAAGCATCCCAGCGGGGATTCGAACTGGCAACCTCTGGCTGGCTAATCCAGGGATTCTCAACGTTGCGTCCCCAGATGTTATTGGACTTCAACTCCCATAATCCCCAACCAAAGGCCACTGGGGCTGGGGATTATGGGAGTTGAAGTCCAATAACAACTGGAGACCCAATGTTGAGAATCCCTGGGCTAATCAAGTCATTTCCACGCTGTGCCATTAGGTGGCTCCATCACCCCATACTTAAATCTCTGGTGGTAGCTGTTGTTTACAACAACAGAAAACAAATTAAAACTTTTAAAACATTAAAACAATTTAAATCCACAATGCTAGTTAAAAAGCTTGGGTGAATAAATGCATCTTTAGAGTCTTTTTAAAAGTTGTCAGAGAGGGAGAGGCTCTTATTTCAGCAGGGAGTGCATTCCAGAGCCTCAGAGGGGCAACAGAGTAGGCCTGTTCCTAAATAAATAATAATTAATAATAATAGCCACCAAGTGAGCTGGTGGCAATTGCAGACGGACCTCTCTGGGTGATCTCAATGGGAGGTGGGACTCATGGCGAAGGAGCCGTTCTCTTAAATACCTTGCTTAGGGCTTTATAGGTTATAACCAGCACCTTGTATTTTGCCCGGAAACATATCAGCAGCCAGTGTAGTTCTTTTAATATAGGAGTAAAACTTACTAGATGCCGTGATGTGTCTATACCGACAAAGATTAGAATCGTTCGGACCATGGTTTTCCCTGTGACACTCTATGGATACAAAAGCTGGACTTTGAAGACGCAAGATAGAAAAAGCATTGACGCTTTTGAACTTGGGTGTTGAAGACTTTTGTGGATCCCATGGACAGCCAGGAAAACAAACCAATGGATCATAGAACAAATCAATCTAGAATTTCCACTTGAGGCACAAATGACCAGGCTCAAACTATCATACTTTGGACACCTTATGCGAAAATGCAGCTCCCTTGAGAAGTCCATAGTGCTGGGGAAAGGTGGAAGGCAAGAGAAGGAGAGGACAACCAGCAGCGAGGTGGATGGACTCGATTAGGACAGCCATGAATGCACCACTGAGAGACCTTTAAGGCCAAGTTGGAGAGAGATCATCCTGGAGAGAATCTATCTATGTGGTCACTAAGAATTGACACAAACTTGATGGCACTTAATCAATCAATCTATCAAAACTTATTGACGATTTTTGACAAAGATTTATATGCCGCTTTTCAACCAAAGTAACCAAATGAATAAGAATGCTCTCTGTCCCCAAAGACAAGCTGATGATCAGGGGCCTGAAGCACCTTCCTTATGAGGCAAGACTACAACACCTGGGGCTTTTTAGTTTAGAAAAAAGACGACCGTAGGGAGACATGATAGAGGTCTATAAAAACATGCATGGTGTGAAGAAAGTGGAGAGAGAGAAATTCTTCTCCCTCTCACTCAACACTAGAACCAGGGGTCACCCCATGAAACTGATTGCCGGTAAATCTAGGACCAACAGAAGGAAGTACTTTTTCATACAATGCATAATCAACTGGTGGAATTCTCTGCCACGAGATGTGGTGACAGCCAGCAACCTGGATGGCTTTAAGAAGGGTTTGGATAACTTCATGGAGGAGAGGTCTATCAACGGGTACTAATCGGAGGGCTATAGGCCACCTCCAGCCTCCAAGGCAGGATGCCTCTGAGTACCAGTTGCAGGAAAGTAACAGTGGGAGAGAGGACATGCCCTAAACTCCTGCCTGTGGGCTTCCAGCGGCATCTGGTGGGCCACTGTGTGAAACAGGATGCTGGACTAGATGGGCCTTGGGCCTGATCCTGCAGGGCTGTTCTTATGTAAAGGGCTCACAATCTAAAAAAGAAACACAAGATAGACACCACGAAAAGCCACTGGAGGGATGCTGTGCTGGGGACGGAGAGGGCCAGTTGCTCTCCCCATTGCTAAAGAGAATCACCACTTTAAAAAAATACCTCTTTGCTCAGTTAGCAGGGCATAGGGTCTCTTTGAAATGACCCAGAGACAAGCTAGTGGCAACTGCAAACGGACCCTTCCAGATGATCTCAGTGGGTGACAGGCCTCATAACAGAGAAAGGATTCTCTTAAATAATTATGTGTGTAATCACTGTTGTAGAATCTGTGCCTACCACGCATGTGGGAATGGTAGCAGGACGGTGCCCCCTGCCCTTACAGAATGATCTTCTCACAGCCTTTTGGACAACCCTGCAATGACTTACCTTGCTCACAGCTCTGGCCGGTTCTTCCAGCTGGGCACAGGCAGGCGCCCGTCACGGGATGGCAGGTGGCGCCTTCGCCACAGGAACACGCCAGAGCACAGTCAACGCCGTAGCGGCCAGCTGGGCAAACTGAGAGGGAGGAGGGAAAGGATCTCTTGGGTGGCTCCGCTCGCATCCCTAGCATTCACACCCAAATCAGACTCCGTGGTTATTATAACAGCTGCAGGAAGAGGGGTTTGAACCTACCCCTATGAACTCCCACATCAAACCCCGCCATTAAATACAGAACATCCAGATGTTCTCCGTCGGTGTCTTTTCTCTAAACTAAAAAGCTCAAACCACTTTCCACGTAGGGAAAGCTTATCCATCCCTAAGGATTTTGGGATGCAGTGGTTTCAGCGTCCAGGGAGGACCCTTGACCTGGTGGTGAAGAGGAGAGCTGGTCTGGTGGCAGCAAGCATGACTTGTCCCCTTAGCTAAGCAGGGTCTGCCCTGGTTGCATATGAAAGGGAGACTAGAAGTGTGAGCACTGGAAGATATTCCCCTCAGGGGATGGAGCCGCTCTGGGAAGAGCAGAAGGTTCCAAGTTCCCTCCCTGGCACCTTCTCCAAGATAGGGCTGAGAGAGATTCCTGCCTGCAACCTTGGAGAAGCCGCTGCCAGTCTGTGAAGACAATACTGAGCTAGATAGACCAAGGGTCTGACTCAGTATATGGCAGCTTCCGAGGTTCCTACCGGCTTTGCATGCAGAGCAAAGTAGGCAGGTGGGGCTGGGGAAAGAGGTTCCTGTGAGAGCAGGTGGGTGTCCTCCAGGGTTGCCAGAACCTAAGGGGTATACTCATGGGTCAAATGGGCCATCAGCCAGAATTTGGCTTTTCTGAAAGCCAAATCTGGCCACCTAGGCCCAGACCTCTGAGTCAGAAGAGGAGCGGGAGGACCTGGCTGTGAGAGCAGACTCTGAATCTGGAGTGGAACAACAGCAGACAGAACAGCTGACAGAGATGAGGGCTGAGGAGACTGATCAGGAGGAAGCTGGAATTTCACCTGTGTTGAGAAGACGTCTCAAGAGAAAGGCTCAGTGGGAGGCACGCAGGTGTAAGATCTCACAGGGGAGGAAGTAGAACTGCTGGGTCAGGACACCCTGATTGGCTGCCGGCTATCTCTAGCCCTCTATCAAGCAGACGCTGTTCCTGGGACAGTACTGTTAGCAACGTTGCCTTCTGCAGACAGCGTTCCTCGTACTTTAATGGTTCAACCTTCCTTGTTTCAGCCCTGTCCTTGTTCTGTTCATTCCTGGCTCCTTTATTTCAGTTATTGCTCAGATATTGTAGGGGGGGCGGTACCTAGTTTAGTTTCAAGGGACTTTATTCTGCTTATACTACTTTATCTTTGAGAGTCATTCTTCGCTTTCGTCTGTGCAGCTAAGCTGCTACTCTTAGCTACAGAATTGCCATCTTGACTCACAGAGGTGGAGCTGGAGGGATCGTAAATCCTGTCTGTGCCCACAGATTTGCGACAGTGGGGCTGGGAGAGACCCTTGCCTGAAATCTTGGAGAGCTGCTGCCAGTCAGAGTCTAGCTAGATGAACCAAGGGCCTGACTCAGTATAAGGCAGCTACAGATCTCCCCGTTTAGGGGATAGGGCTTGAACTCAGTGGAAGGGCACTGGCTCTGCATGCAGAAGGTCCCGGGTTCAATATATGGAATCTCCAGGTAGGGCTGGGGAAGGCTTTTCTCTGAAACCCTGGAAGGCAGCTGCCAGTCTGTGAAGACAATACTGAGCTAGACAGACCAAGGCTCTGACTCAGTAGGCAGCAGCTTCCTATGTATGCCCAATTAAATATGACTCATACACGACACACAGAACTTGGATATCTATGTTCTGCATGTAGAAGGTCCCAGATTCAATCCCTGGCAGCATCTCCAGGTAGGGCTGGAAGGGCCTCCTGCCTGTAACCTTGGGGGAGCCGCTGCCAGTCAGTGCAGGCAATGCTGCGCTAGGCGGACCAGTGGTCTGACTCGGTAGGGGGCAGCTTCCTATGTCTCTCCAATTTAGTAGGACTCCTAGGCTCCAGACGGAACTCGGCTACATATAGGTACTGAAATGCTAGTCCACTCACTGGTACCGCAGTCCGCCCCGATGTAGCCTGCTGGACACTGGCACGTCCCGGTGGCACTTGTGCACTTTCCTCCGTTCTTGCACTTACACTGCTTCTCGCAGTTGGGGCCGTAACGCCCAGGTGGACACCCTGCGGGGACAGAAATGCTGCCATTCGGAGATCCAGGACACCGCCTGGGGCCGAAACGGAGCTACGAGACCCGAACAAGAGAGATCCCCCCATCTCCCCACAAAACGTTCCGGGGAGAACTACGGGCAGAGGGACATGGGAGATACAAATGTACGAGAGCACCTCTGCTGGACCTACTCCATGGACCACAGGTGAGGATCCGGCCACACACACACCCCTGACTGATTTAGGGGAAACTCACTCTGACGGCAGTGGGGACCATAGTAACCCGGCATGCAGATACACTCTCCAGTCACTG
This sequence comes from Hemicordylus capensis, assembly GCF_027244095.1. Lineage (NCBI taxonomy): Eukaryota > Metazoa > Chordata > Lepidosauria > Squamata > Cordylidae > Hemicordylus > Hemicordylus capensis. The sequence goes on along the minus strand of NC_069672.1, from coordinate 9,065,313 downwards.
GGTGGCAGTCTTGGTTCACTCCCGAGCACTGGCAAATCCGGGCACAGTTCAGCCCAAAGGTTCCCGGTAGGCAGACTGTGGGGGGAGAAAGGGCAGGAGTTAGCCAGGATAAGGGAGTTGGAGAGCCAGTTCAGAGCAAGGCAAATTGCTGCAGAACTCCTGCAGCTGGGATGTGCATGCAAGCTTTGCACGCGATTGACAGTGGAGGGCACGGAACTGGACACTCTGCAAACATGCTAACCACTCCGGTCCCCTTCGCTGCTCTCCGTGCAACTTCGCCTAGCATCTGGGGCTCTTTAGTTTGGAAAAGAGGCAACTTGGGGAGAAACTGTCCCCTTTGCTAAGCAGGGCCTGCCCTGGGTTGTACTTGAATGGGAGACTACATGTGAACACTGTAAGATATTCCCCTTAGGGGATGGGATGAACACCTGCTTGCTTGCATGCAGAAGGTTCCCAGTTCCCTCCCTGGCAGCATCACCAAGATCGGGCTGAGAGAGAGACTCCTGCCTGCAGTCATGGAGAAACTGCTGCCAGTCTGTGGCTGTCTTTGGTAGAATCCAGGAGGGGTTGACCATTGCCTCCTCCTGCGCAGTATGAGAGGATGCCTTCCTCTATCGCTGCTGCCCAATATAGGTGTTTCCCATAGTCTGGGAAACATCCCAGCGGGGATTCGAACCTGCAACCTCTGGCTCGCTAGGCAAGTCATTTCCCCGCTGCGCCATTAGGTGGCCTCCGGTCTGACGGCAGCACGCATGAATGGTCCCCTTTGCTAAGCAGAGTCCACTCCGGTTTGCATTTGAATGGGAGACTACATGCGTGAGCGCTGGAAGACATTCCCCTAAGGAGACGGGCCTGTAGCTCAGTAGAAGAGCACCTGCCTGCTTGCCTGCAGAAGGCTCCAAGTTGCTTCTCTGGCAGCATCTCCAAGACAGGCCTGAGTGAGACTCCTGCCCATAACCTTAAAGAAGCCGCTGCCAGTCTAGGTAGACAAGTCTGAGCCAGACGGACCAAGGGTCCGACTCGGTAGAAGGCAACTTCCTATACTCCGATGTCCAAGCACAACCGCAGAGCCCTGGAAGGCTCACGGGCTCCATGCCTGTGGCCTGGTGGTGCCAGACAGGATTTAGGAATCGGATCCTCTTGGACGGCCTCTTCCATTCCAGTTTACCACTTGGCCCCCGGCCCGGTGTCAGAAGAGCGCCGGGACCTTCCAGGATCCACTGCGCTCTCTGGCGAGGCCAAGTGAGGATGGATTGACGTGATTTAGCCACACATTTGGAGCAGGACAGAACCAACCCGGGCTAGCCGGTGCCCCCCACCCCCACCCCCCAAAAAAACCCCCAGCCGTACCTTGCTCGCAGCCGTGACCCGCGAATCCAGGCGGACAGCCGCACTCGCCGGTGATGTGGTTGCAGGAGATGCCCCTAGCGCAACGGCAGCCGCGGGCGCAGTCCTTCCCGAATGAACCCGGCAGGCAGGCTGTGGGGGAAATCCAAAGTGAGGGCTCAGTCCGGGGTGTGGGGGGAGGAGGAGGAGGAGGAGGGAGTCCCTCCCACTCTGTTCCATTCAGCCGCCCAAGCAGCGGCGCCGACCAGAAGGTTATTAAAACCCGGTTGGAAGCCTCTAGGGGGAAAGGGCTTTGATTTCGGGCAGGCGCCACATTTGCAAGACGGGTTTCTCTCCAGCTGGGTGGTCCTCCCACTGTTAACAGGCCAGCGTTCTGCTGGGGAAAGGCCCCCCCCCCTCCCAAAATATGACCATTACCCCTCATCTGCTCCGCCCCGTCCCCGCAGTGGGATGCATCGGATGCACCCAGCTGGAGTGGTGGGAGGAGAGCTGCTCTTGGGGTAGCAAGCCTGAAGTGTGCCCTTTGCTAAGCAGGGTCTGCCCTGGTTTGCATTTGGATGAGCAACCATGAGTGATATTCCCTTTCGGGGATGGGAAGAGCAGCTGCACGCTTGCATGCTGACGGGGCCAGTTCCCCTCCCTGGCTGCATCTTCAAGATAAGGCTGAGAGAGACTCCTGCCTGCAACCCCAGAGAAGCTGCTGCCAGTCAGGGTAGACAATGCTCAGCTCGAGGGACCAATGGTCTGACTCAGTATGGCAGTGTCCTCTGTTCTGCTGCTTCCAGACCAGCACGCGCCGTCAGCACAGGGGTGCCTTCTCTCACCTTTCTCACAGCGATGGCCTCTCCACCCGGGCGGGCAGTTGCAGGCGCCTGTGACGTGATGGCAGGAGACGCTGTTCTCACAGTCACACTGCTCCTCACACCGCTCCCCGTACGTCCCCTCGGGGCAAGCTGAAAGAGAAGGCAAAGCGGAGAACTAAGCTTTTTTTTTTTTTTTTTAAACAACACCATTCCCAACTCCCAATTTATTTTATGTATTTTTTACATTCCTATTCCGCTCTTTCTCCAAGGAGGCCGGAGCTGTGTGCATGGTGCATGGTTGTGTTCTCCTCACAACAACCCTGTGAGGCGGATTAGGCTGAGCAAGAAGCGACTGGCCCAGAGTCACCCAGCGAGTTTCAGGGCTGAACAGGAATTTGAACTCGGGTCTCCCTGATCCTGGTCCAACATCCTAATACTGGAAGAGAGCTGGTCTTGTGGTAGCAAGCATGGATTGTCCCCTTTGATAAGCAGGGTCTGCCCTGGTTTGCACTTGAATGGGAGACTACATGTGTGAGCACTGGGAGACATTCCCCTTAGGGGATGGGGCTGCTCTGGGAAGAGCACCTCTGTGCTTGCATGCAGATGGTCCCAGATTCTCTCCTGGCGTCTCCCGCCTGCCACCTCGGAGAAGCCGCTGCCAGTCTGGGCAGACAATACTGAGCTAGATGGAACAAGGGTCTGACTCTGTCTACATAGGCAGCTTCCTATGTTCCCACGCTTTTACGCAGAAGATTCCAAATTCCCTCCCTGGCAGTATCTCCAAGATAGGGCTGAGAGAGACTCCCGCCTGCCACCTTGGAGAAGCTGCTGCCAGTCTGGGTAGGCAATACTGAGCTGGACGGAACAAAGGTCTGACTCAGCATACAGCAGCTTCCTATGCTCCTATGTTCCTGGGGCTGAAAGGAAAGAGAGACTCCCGCCACCTTGCACCAACCAATTTGGAAGCAGAATGCTTTCTGCAGAAACGCTGCCGAGGAAAAGATCCAACAACAACCTTGGAATCCAACAGTGCTGACTCAAGCAGAAAGAGAGGAAGCCGCCTCGGCCTCATCAGCCCTCCCTCCTGCTGGACTTCGCCGGGTGTGAAAAGCTCTCCCCGAGAAGCACCGAGTAGGCTTTGGAAGTTATATTCCTGGCCCCGGTCATGGGGCTTCGATGCCAGGACAATCTCGCCATGGTCCAGGGTATTTAGGAAGGCAAGCGCCAGGAGTTGGGGTTGGCTGCTCAAATTGGAACTGTCAAAGCAGAAGCAACGGCTAGAGGAGAGCCAGTCTTGTGGGAGCCAGCATGACTTGTCCTCGGTGCTAAGCAGGCTTGGCCCTGGTTTACATTTGGATGGGAGACCACATGCGTGAGCACGGCAAGAAATTCTCCTTAGGAGTGAGGATGCTCTGGGAAGAGTGTCTGCAGGCAGAAGGCTCCAAGTTCCCTCCCTGGCAGGCTCGCCAAGATAGGACTGAGAGAGATGCCTGCCTACAACCTTGGAGAAGCCGCTGCCAGTCTGGGTAGACAATACTGAGTTGGTCATCCCACGGAACTGAAATTTCAGACCGACAAGAGGAAGTTCTTTTTCACGCAGTGCATAATTACTCTATGGAATTCCTTGCCATGGGATGTGGTGATGGCCACCAGCTTGGATGGCTTTAAAAGGGGCTTAGGACTATTAGGGGCTACTAGTCAGGTGGCCGTGGGACAGCTCCATCGCTTGTTTAATTTGTAATTCCCCCTTGCTCTTTGTGTTTTAAGGTGCTTTTAATTACTGTATCCTGGCAAACTGCCTTGAGAGACCTGTAGCCTGAAAAACAGAGAATCCAAATTTTTAAATAAAATAAAGAGTGGACAGGAGCACGAGCTATCTATTCTAATGCTCAGTGGATTCCTCTGTGGATTCCCCTTCACAAGCATTGTCCCAAACCAGTTCGGAGCAGTTCTGTTGAGAACCCCGGCCAGCCCGCTTCAAACTCAGATGGGGCTTGCCTTGCAGATGGGGCTTTGGCAATCACCTGAGCAAAAGAAAGATAATGAGATCAAACGCAACCGGCAAAAAGTTCTTTCCCAATATTTCCACCTTACCCCACTCAATAATTTCCATTAAATCATGTAATTGTGTAAGCAAAGTCATTCTGACCTCCAGGATGGCTTTCCATCATCCCCTGGAACATAGGAACATCGGAAGCTGCCATATACTGAGTCAGACCCTTGGTCCATCTAGCTCAGTATTGTCTTCACAGACTGGCAGAGGATTCTCCAAGATTACTGGCAGGAATCTCTCTCGGCCCTATCTTGGAGAAGCCAGGGAGGGAACCTGAAACCTTCTGCTCTTCCCAGAGCGGCTCCATCCCCTGAGGGGAAGATCTCGCAGTGCTCACACATCAAGTCTCCCATTCATCTGCAACCAGGGCAGACCCTGCTTAGCTAAGGGGCCAAGTCGTGCTTGCTGCCACCAGACCTGCTTTCCTCCTCCCCCTGGAAATTGGTGCCCATTTCTGTAGACTCCGGGTCACTTCCGGGAACCTTAAGAAGTTGCAATTGAATCAGTAGCCACCTGGACGGCCCCTGATCCCCAAACAATCCCTACTCTCCCAGGAGAGCAGGACAGGAGGGTGCCGAGGAGCGTGGCACAAACACAAGCAACACGGGACTTGCTGGGTGAAAGGCGGGCCTCTTGCCCCAGGGGGCCCACAGCTCCTTGGAACCAGAGCGAAGCCCTCCAACCGGGACAGCAGCAAAAACATGGCCCAGCTGCTTGGCTCCAGTCCCCGTGGCTTGCCTGCTCCCCCAGTAACCCAAGAAGCAGAGCTCATATTCCGGGACGCGCGGCTACCCCGAGGCCCCGCCAAGGCGGCTCAGCCCTCCCTGCCTGGCTCTCGCCTCAGACAGAAGGAGCAAATGGCCACGCTCCAAGGCAAACACGGAGAGGGTGAAGCGGAAGGCAGGCTGGCCGGCTACGGCGTTGGAAAGGGGCCTGCCAAGAGCTCGGCTCCCCGCTCTCCCCAAACGGGGAGGGTAATTGAAACCAGGCGCCGCTGATGCCAGTTTTAATTTGCAGCCGGGAAGTTCCCCAATACACGGTAAAGAAAAAACACTCCAGGTTCAAGTCTGGAGCTGCGTCTCCTTAGAGGGATAGCATCTCGGGACCTTGTATGTGTACATGGAGTACATAACTCCAGGATCCTCAAAGCTCCAGATCTCAATCTCTCTCGCTTTTTTATTTATTTTTACATTTCTATCCCGCTCTTCCTCCAAGGAGCCCAGAGCGGTGTACATGCTTATGTTTATCCGCACAACAACCCTGTGTGGTAGGTTAGACTGAGAGGGAGGTGCGTGGCCCAGAGTCACCCAGTGAGTTTCATGGCTGAGTTAGGATTTGAATTCGGGTCTCCTCGATCCTAGTCCAACACTCTAACCACTACACCACACTAGCTTTCTTTCTTTCTTTCTTTCTTTCTTTCTTTCTTTCTTTCTTTCTTTCTTTCTTTCTTTCTTTCTTTCTCTTCTCCCTCTGTCCCTCTCTCTCTCTCTTCTTCCACCATCTCTCCATCCATCTAATTTACAGTATGTACTGCCCATCCCAGAATGACTAAAGTGGATGACGTGAAAAACTCAACCCATTCGAGATTCAGCATAAAACACAAAATAAAAGCAGTCACGCGATTAACATAAAACTCCCTTGTCAAACCACTGAAAATATTAGCACCAGCTCTTTTCAATTTCTACATAAACGGCCTAATCACCCGCCTACAGCAAGTTGAAACTCACGCGCCAAAGACAGGGGATAGGTGTTTGCCTGTCCTCAGACGACACGGTCTTATTGTCACAGACCAGAGTTGGCCTAAAAAGAGCGCTAGAATGCTTGAGTCTGCTCTGCAAAGAGGAATTTTTGGAAATTAATTATACCCCAACCAAAACCGTGAGATTTGCAAAGAAGCAACGGATCTTTAGATGGTCTATAGGTGGAGCTAGAGTAGAGCCGGTGAAGTCTTATAGATACCTGGGGGTGGTGTTTCAGTTCAATGGGGGTACTTCTATGCCCACCAGGGCTGCTAAATTGAATGCCACCCGGTCTTCTATGGCCATTAGGGAATTTTTCTGGGTACAAGGTGGTGGCTATATTCTGGCAGCAAATAAAGCCTTTCAGGCCAAAGTGATACCTCAGCTGCTATACGGGGTTCAGGTTAGACCGTTAAAAGACCGACAAGCTTTAGAAAAAGTCCAATCAGGCTTTCTGAGATCACTGTTGGGGGTACCAAAATGCGTCCCGAACTCCTTAATACAGCTGGAGACTGGGTTTTTGAAATTGGAGACCAGGGCCTGGCTTCTTATCCTGTATTGGATTAAGACTTATCTTTACATAGGAACACAGGAAACTGCCATATACCGAGTCAGACCATTGGTCTATCTAGCTCAGTATTGTCTACACAGACTGGCAGCGGCTTCTCCAAGGTTGCAGGCAGCCCTATCTTGGAGATGCCAGAGAAGGCACTTGGAGCCTAGATGCTCTTCCCAGAGCAGCTCCATCCCCTAAGGGGGAATCTCTTCCAGTGCTCACACTTCTAGTCTCCCTTCCGTACGCAACCAGGGTGGATCCTGCTTAGCTTAAGGGGACGAGTCATGCTTGCTACCACCAGACCAGCTCTCTTTACCCGGTAGGACTTCTACCTAACCTCCTTGCTGCCACCCCACAACTCCGTTGGTGCAAGGTGGTCGAGGAGAGACTCCGGAAGATGGGCTTCTGCCCGGCACAATTGTTAGAATATGGCGAGTCAACGACAAGTTAAACAACGGCTCAGGGACATAAACTGTCAGGAGGAAAGGGCCTCTATAAATAGGCCTCCACAAATGCTAAGCGCGAAGAAAGATTAGGCCTCTTATTTTTACACAATCTATTTACCAAAACTTCGCTGGGTGTTTACAAGAGCTCGCTCGAATGCCCTGCCCTCAGCGATGTCATCAGGGAAACTGGAGAGAAAACCCTACGATGAGAGACTATGTATGCCCTTGCGGATCTGCTCCCAAAACATTGAAGCATTCACTGCTACACTGCCCGCTTTACATAGTTGAAAGAGATTTATTTTAGCCCAGTACCTGAAAGGTCTCAAAAGCCACTCGGAGGAGACGATTCTTACATGTCTACTAGAAGATAGGGACCCAACAATATATCCTTGGCGGTTGCCAAATCCTGTTATATTTTGACCAAATTAAGAGAGGCTAGAGCACAGCAATCAGCTACTGCCAAAAGTTCTTGATTTTATGTATCTGATAACATTTTAGTTTTTGTTTTCGTTTTCCCCTTCTCTCTTTACTGAGGATATTTTGCTGTTTGAGCTAAGATCGTAAATAAACAACTAACTAACAACTAACTAACCACTGAAAACCAAGTAAACATTCTTAAAAGCTGGGCTGAAAAGAGAGGGGTGGCTCTTCTGAAAGCCTTCAAAGAAGATTAGAGAGCAGCAACTGCGAATGAGATGATGCCTCATTCAGGTTGCCACCCGATGATGTTAGACTACAACTCCCATCAGCCCCAGGCAGAATGTCCAAAGGCTCTAGAACCCTTTTCCAAAAGCAGCCAATGGGAAGGCAACACAGCCATTCAAAATTCGTGTCGGGTGGACATAATCCTTCTTGGAAGCTCCCCTATCTGCCGCTCGGATTTATGCCTGAAAGCATAAATTCGGGAGGTTTTGACAGCCCACAGGAGCCACCTAATGGAGCAGCAGGGAAATGACTTGCCTAGCAAGCAAGAGGTTGCCGGTTCGAATCCCTGCTGGTACTATATCGGGCAGCAGCGATCTAGGAAGAGGCTGAAAGGCATCATCTCATACTGCGCGGGAGGAGGCAATGGTCAACCCCTCCTGTATTCCATCAAAGAAAACCATAGGGTTCTGTGGACGCCACACCGACTCGAGGGCACAACCTTACCTTTACTTTCAATGCCCCAAAGCAAAGAAGCCACAAAGAAGTCCCAGCACCCTTTCGGAAGAGCTTCCTTATACGTCTCCCTCCCCAAAAACAGTGCACGGCCTCAACAGAAAACACCATTTAACCTCACAGAGGCAAGTGGCAACACATCACAACCAATCAATCAAGTGAATTAGATTCCCCAAGAAATCCATTTAACCCGAGAGCAACGTTCGACTGGAGAAGATCACACCATTCTGAATTAGCGGATCGTTTCTTTCCGTAGTCGCTTGGGTAGGTACAGCTATCTGTAGGACAGTGGGAACTTCTTTTGTCTAGGACAGGGGTTCCAGAGCTGCGGTCCTCCAGACCGCAAATTGTGGCAGGGGGTAATTGGTGCTGTAACTGTAGGAACACAGGATGCTGCCACGTAACTGAGTCAGGGCCATCTAGCTCAATATTGTCTACCCAGGCTGGCAGCGGCTTCTCCAAGGCTTCGGGCAGGAGTCTCTCGCTTAGCCCGATCTTGGAGATGAGGCCAAGGACAGAACTTGGAACCTTCTGCACGCAAGCCTGCAGGTGCTCTTCCCAGAGTGTCCCCATCCCCGGAGGGGAATCTCTTCCAGTGCTCACGTATGTAGACTCCCCTTCGAATGAAAGCCAGGGCAGACCCTGCTTAGCAACGGGGACCATCCCTGCTTCCTCCCACAAGACCAGCTCCCCTCCAAGCAACTTCCCTTCTCCAGCGCCACACAACTTCAGGCTTCCAGCGGTTTCTGGACTACAACCCCCATCATCCCCCAGGCACGGCGGTGAATCACCAGGGATTATGGGAGTTGTAGTCCAACACCTGCAGGAGGGCCACAGTTGCGCAGCCTGGGCCGATTCTAGTTTGAAAAGGGTTTTTCTCTGCCACAACACCCCGACTTACGGCTCTGGCACTTCTCGCCCGTCCAGCCGCTGCGGCAAAGGCAACGCCCAGCCTGCCCGTCACACAGGCCTCCGTTCTGGCAGCCGCAGCTCTCCTGGCAGGCAATCCCATATTTTCCTTGGGCGCACTCTGTGGGGAGAAAGCACACCTTCAGAGACCTCTCTGGGAGCGTCCCTTTGCCGAAGACAAGCAGCGGGGACGTGCTCGGCATTGTCGACGCTGACTTACTGCTGATGCTGCCGCCTGAGTCAGACCCTCGGCCCATCTGTCTTAGTATCGTCTGCACTGACTGGCAGCGGCTCTCCAAGGTTGCAGGCAGGGGTCTCTCCCAGCCCTACCTGGAGATGCTGCCAGGGATAATGGAACCTGGGACCTCCCGCATGCAAATCACCCGCTCTTCCCCTGAGCTCTGCCCCCACCCCTCTTGGCCCTTGGGGCATTCTTACCCAGCTCACAGGCCAATCCGATCCAGCCTTCGGGGCAGGTGCAGCGCCCAGTCGCAGGATCGCACGTCCCCCCGTTTCGGCAGAGGCACTGCTGCTGGCAGCTGGTGCCATAGAAGCCGCTGGGGCACGCTGAGGAGGAAAAGCCAGCCACGGGATCAGAAACAAGCTTCAGGGATTTCAGAAGGGCGGCATTCCGCATCTGCTTTGTGTGGCTAGCCCACTGTTTCTAGCTTAGCATTGCCTACACTGACTGGCAGCGGCTCGCCAAGGTTTCAGGCAGGAATCACTCCCAGCCCTACCTGGAGATGCTGCCAGGGATTGAACTGGGAACCTTCTGCATGCCGAGTCTACCACTGAGGCCTCATGGCCCCATCCCCTATAAAGAAGCTGCCTTCTACCAAGTCTGACCGTTGGTCCATCTAGCTCAGTACTGTCTACCCAGATGGGCAGCGTGTCCTGGGAACGTGTCCTGCTCAAAACCAGCTGAACCGTAAGCAGGACCTTTTGATCTTAGGAACTTAGGAAGCTGCCAAATACTGAGTCAGACCCTTCGTCCATCTAGCTCAGTATTGTCTACCCAGACTGGCAGCGGCTTCTCCAAGGCTGCAGGCAGGACTCTCTCCCAGCCCTATCTTGGTGGTGCCAGGGAGGGAACTTGGAACCCTCTGCATGCAGGTGCTCTTCCCAGAGCGTCCCCATCCCCTGAGGGGAATATCTTACAGTGTTCATGCATGTAGTCTCCCATTCAAATGCAAACCAGGGCAGACCCTGCTTAGCAAAGGGGACAATGCGTGCTTGCTACCACAAGACCACCTCTCCTGGATGAAGAGGTTCCCAAAACGGTTTACATGGATATAAATAAATAACCTGGGGCTGGGGCATCTGCAATCTACCTCTGAGTGACAGCCTCACTGTATCGGATGCGTGTATCGGATGCATGTATCGGATGCGTGATGCCCAGGAGAGACTGCTTGATGGGGGCAGAGGCCACATTATCATCAACCAATACCTTGCTGGCAGGTCGCTCCCGTCCATCCAGGTGCACAGAGGCACTGTCCATTGACGTGGTCACAGGTGGCCCCGTTGCCGCAGTGGCACTCTTGGCTGCAGTTCTCCCCATAGCGGTGGGCTTCACATGCTGCAGTGGGGGACAGTCAGGTGAGCAAGAGCACAGTTGCCCCCGGCCCCTGATCACTGCAAGATCTTCTGGGATCAGCCGGCTAATTGAAAGGCTAGCTTCTGAGTAGAGATGTGCATGAGATGAATTTTCATTTCGAATTCGAATCGAATTCAGAAAATTCGCTTCGAACTGGAATCCAATTCGAACCTGGTCTGAAATATGATTCGATCCTGTTTGGGGGTTTTTGGACCCAAATGCTTTTTAAAAGGTGCCAAACGATCCTCGAATCGAATTCAAATCAAATTTAAAAAATGGATTGGATTTTAATTGAATTGCCCATTTAAGGGGTGATTCGTTTCGAATTCGAATCACTCAAAGCACCCAGATCTGTATCCAATTCAAACAGATTTGCATATCTTTACTTTTGAGGGTATCAGCTGTGGGGAGGGGGACATACTCTGGTTGCAGTGTGGGCCGATCCAGCCAGCAGGACAGAGGCAGCGTCCAATCACATGATCACAGCGGGCTCCATTCAGGCACTGGCAGGTCCCTCGGCATTCTGTCCCGTAGAAGCCGTCTGGACAGGCTGAGAAGAGAAAAACCCCACCGGATGAATCCCAGAAGCCACGAATTCAAGAATTCATACAGGGATGGATCCGATGGAATTCCAACGGAAGGGTGAGACCAGGCCGGGCGTGTGGTGGAGAGGGCCTGTCCTTCCCTTTCAAGGGCCAGAAACCCTTCGCAGCCGCTCCCGGTCAAAGTTACAGCCATCATCTCGGCAGACCAGCGCGGGAACCTTCATCAGGGGAGGACCCACCACTGGGCAAACGTGCTGCAAAAGTGGGCCTCATGGGGCCAAGAGAGCTGTGCACTAGGGGTGTGTGTGTGTGTGTGTGTGTGTGTGTGAGAGAGAGAGAGAGAGAGAGAGAGAGAGAGAGAGAGAGAGAGAGAGAGAGAATGTATGGAGTGTATGTGTGTGCGAGAGAGAGAGTGTTTGTGTGTATGACATGAGTGTGTGTGTGAGAGAGTGTACAGGTGAAACTCGGAAAATTAGAATATCGTGCAAAAGTCCATTAATTTCAGTAATGCAAATTAAAAGGTGAAACTGATATATGAGACAGACGCATTACATGCAAAGCGAGATAAGTCAAGCCTTAATTTGTTATAATTGTGATGATCATGGCGTACAGCTCATGAAAACCCCAAATCCACAATCTCAGAAAATTAGAATATTACATGGAACCAAGAAGACAAGGATTGTAGAATAGAACAGTATCGGACCTCTGAAAAGTATAAGCATGCATATGTATTCAGTACTTGGTTTGGGCCCCTTTTGCAGCAATTACTGCCTCAATGCGGCGTGGCATGGATGCTATCAGCCTGTGGCACTGATGGGGTGTTATGGAAGACCAGGATGCTTCATTAGCGGCCTTCAGCAATTCTGCATTGTTTGGTCTCATGTCTCTCATCCTTCTCTCGGCAATGCCCCATAGATTCTCTATGGGGTCAGGTCAGGCGAGTTTGCTGGCCAATCAAGCACAGTACACTGTATGCTTTTCGGAGGTCCGATATTGTTCTATTCTTCAATCCTTGTCTTCTTAGTTCCATGTAATATTCTAATTTTCTGGGATTGTGGATTTGGGGTTTTCATGAGCTGTACGCCATGATCATCACAAATTAAGGCTTGACTTATCTCGCTTTGCATGTAATGCGTCTGTCTCATATAGCAGTTTCACCTTTTAATTTGCATTACTGAAATTAATGGACTTTTGCACGATATTCTAATTTTCCAAGTTTCGTGTGTGTGTGTGTGTGTGTGTGTGAGAGAGAGAGAGAGAGAGAGAGAGAGAGAGAGAGAGAGAGAGAGAGAGAGAGAGAGAGAGAGAGAGAGCCCACATATATTCTGCATGCTCCTTTTGCTCCGATAAAGTAACAGAACCCTTTCTACACCTCTAACTTTAATTCCCAAGCTGCTGCAAGCTAACTTACAGCCAAGCAGTGAAGCTGAAAGGATATATAATGGTCCATGACTGTTATAAAGGACTGACTGACTGACTGACTGAAAGGATATATAAAGCTTATACTGAGTCAGACCCTCGGTCCACCTAGCTCCGTGTTGTCTACACTGACTGGCAGCAGCTCTCCAAAGCTGCAGGCCCACCTAGAGATGCTGCCAGGGAGGGGACCTGGGACATTCTGCATGCCAAGCAGATGGTCTGCCACTGAACTACCACCGCTTTCCCCATTAAAATTGAGCACCAGAAGCTGCCTCATACTGACCAGACCATCACAGTTCGACTGAGATATTTGCCAGTCTGATAACCTGGGACCTTTTTGACTGTAGATGCTGCCAGACTGGGACTGAATCTCAGACCGTCTGCATTCAAATAAGCTGATCTCCCTCTGGGCTATGGGGCTGCCCATGAACATCTGCAGCTTCCTTCTGGGTCAGGCCAGGGATTGAACCCGGGACCTCCCACATGCTATGCAGATGCGATTCCATCCCCTACAGGGAATACCCGACACCGCTCATATGCAATCGCCCATCCAAATGTCAACCAGGGTGGTCCCTGCTTAGCAAAGGGGACGATTCTCACTGGCTTCCGCCAAGCCAGCTCTCCTCCCCCGCAAAAGGGCCTCTCTGGGTGGTAAACATAAGGAACACAAACAGTCAACGGTGACAGGCTTCAGCCCAAATTGGGGTCACTTACGGCGCTCACAAAACGTCCCCCTCCAGCCAGGGGTGCATGTGCAGGCCCCGCTGACGTGGTCGCAGGACGCCCGGTTGTCACACTGGCATCTGTGCCGGCAGCTCGGACCAAACCATCCCTCGGGGCACTCTTGAGGTGGGGGGAGAGAGGAGCAAGAAAGAAAAATGATTGCAAAAACCGGGCAGAGAAGCAAAGTCTGTAGGTGCCAAAACCGAGCGCTGCAAAAAGACTGTCCTATTTGGGTGAGCCAGAGGTTGCCAGTTCGAATCCTCGTTGGTCTGTTTCCCAGACTATGGGAGACACCTATATCGGGCAGCAGCGATATAGGAAGATGCGGAAAAGCCTCATCTCATACTGTGTGGGAGGAAGGCAATGGCCAACCCCTCCTGTATTCTACCAAAGATAACCACTCACTCTGGTCACAAAGGGCCCCCGTGTAGCCGGCTTCACAGACACACTGCCCTGTCACGGCGTTGCAGCTTCCGTCGCTGCTGCTGCAGTTGCAGGCGTGGGCACAATCGGGACCCCAGCGGCCAGCACCGCAGGCTGAAAGAGAGGAGAGGACCCTGCGTTACAATGGCTGTGGCTATTAGTGGTGGAGCATCTGCTTGGCCGGCAGAAGAACCCAGGTCCGGTCCCTGGCAGCATCTCGAGGTAGGGCTGGGAGAGAGCTGTGCCTGGAACCTTGGAGAGCTGCTACCAGTCAGTGTAGACCAGGGATTCTCAACATTGGGTCCCCAGATGTTAGTGGGCTTCAACTCCCATCATCCCCAACCAAAGGCCACTGGGGCTGGGGATTATGGGAGCTGAAGTCCAAGAACATCTGGGGACCCAACATTGAGAATCCCTGGATGGAACACGGGTCTGGTTCAGTAGTCAGCGGTTTTCTAGGGGATAGGGCCTTAACTCAGTGGAAGAGCATCTGATGGGCATGCAGAAGGTCCCCAGTTCAATCCCTGGCAGCATCTCCAGGTAGGGCTGGGAGAGACGCCTTCCTGGAACCTGGGAGAAGCCTCTGCCAGTCTGTGTAGACAGTACTAAGCCAGATGGACCAAGGGTCTGACTTGGAATAAAGCTGCTTCCTATGAAAGCTTGAGGAGCAAGTCATCATTTCAGGTTTTGGGGATGGGGCCATAGCAGCGTCCTAGATGCAATCCCGGACATCTTCAGGTAGAGCTGGGGGAAACTCCTGCCTGAAACCTTGGAGAGAGCAGACAGTACTGAGCTGGATGGACCAAGAACCTTGACTTGTATAAGGCAACTTCCGATGTTCCGGTGCTCCAGGGATGCTCCAGGGACTCATTGGAAGAGTCTGCCCTGGTTGCATATTATTTGGAGACTAGAAATGTGAGCACTGTAAGATATTCCCCTCGGGGGATGGAGCTGCTCTGGGAAGAGCAGAAGGTTTCAAGTTCCCTCCCTGGCAGCATCTCCAAGATAGGGCTGGGAGAGATTCCTGCCTGCAACCTTGGAGAAGCCGCTGCCGGTCTGTGTAGACAATACTGAGCTAGATGGACCAAGGGTCGGACTCCGTATATGGCAGCTTCCTCTGTTCCTGCCCACACTCTGCAAGACAGCCTTGGCCACAGGAAGTACCTCGTTGGCAATGGTAGCCGGTCCATCCCGGGGCACAGCTGCATTTCCCCGTCCCCGGGTGACAGGATCCGTCGTTGCCACAGTTGCAGGGCGCCTGGCAGTCCTGTCCAAACCATCCTGGAGGGCACACTGCAAGTGGGAGAACGAACCAAACAAGGTCATGGATGCTCTGATCCTGCTCCTATTCACCAGCTGAGAGGGGTGAACATGAGCCCACTTTCCCCAAGTTATGTGCCTCGTCAGATCACCAGATCCCCAATCTAAATTGTGCTTTTTCGGAGAGAAATAAACTTCGAGGAGTCCTTTCTTGTCCAGCTTGACTCTCAGGTGGCAGTCAAAAGAGATGCCAACATCTCAGCCCTGAAAAACCTTAACTTGGCCACTAAGAGCCCAGTCCAAAGTTTTGAGAATATTTCCAGAATACACTTAGGCTCACATTTGAGCGAGCCTCGGGGGAATTCTCTGGGAGTGCCACGGAATTTGCTGCCACTGGATAGGGCAACAGCCACAAGTCTAGACAGGTTTTTTTTAAAGGGACTTGACAAATTCATGGGAGACAGGGCTTTCAATGACAACTAGCCTGGATAATTGTCGGGCAGTCATCTTTATTTCAGTCCACGGCCAGAAAAAAGAGGCTACAAATAATATAAACCATCACAATCATCTACTCAAGAAAAAAACCAAAGGATTCTTACAGGTTACCCGAATCGATTATGATCTGTTTATCTAAAGTCTTCTAATTCTAATAGCTGGTTATAAACAAATCCTGTCTATCTTGTCGGCCGCGGCACAAAATTCGGCCACCTTAAATGTGATTTTGGCATTATTCCCAGCCAGTCGGAAGGTGGCATTTTGTCTTTCAGGTTGACCAGGAAAAGACAACTACCGCAGGGTAATTAGCATATTCCATATTTCTTGATAAAACTTACAATTTAAAAGAACACGTTTGATTAACTCCACCACACCAGAGTCAACCTTTCATTAATTAGAGTGAATTTCCCAATATTACCCAAATAATAATGTCATTCTATGACTAGGGACCATGAGGCTAGTAAGGTACATTGCAGGTTTAAGATAGCTGTTAATTCTTTCCAATTTAAAACAACTGGGGATAAGACTCAGTTCCTCTTGGTAACCCCTGTCTTTTATTTGCTATTTAATAACCATGATGGCTCAGTCATAAAGACAGTAAAGACAGTAAAAAGACCATAAAAAGTCTGGGGCAAAACCATAATGCAAAAGCTTCATTTTCCACTTGTGGGCACCATGATGATTTGAAGGGATCTTCTACTATGATGACAATGAATATTTATATACAGCTCTTCAACCAAAGCTCTCAAAGTGGTTTACATAGAAAAATAAATACATGAATAAGATGGCTCCTTGTCCCCAAAGAGCTCACAATAATAATAATAAAAACAGGGATATGCAAACTGGCTTGAAATCAAGCTAGTTCTCACTCAAACCAGACTGGTTTGAAGACTCGATCTCGAACCGAACCGTGTCCGATTTGGTTCTAAGTCGAACCGAGCCACCTGAGCCGACTCAGACCTGGCTCAAAGCCCAGATTTTGCCCGAAGCACTGAATATTGCATCAATGCCTGATGGTATATTGTCATCAGGATCAGAGGGGGCATGGCCCTGGACACCAGGTTCTGGGGAACGCCGATGGAAGCGGGGTGGTTGCCCTCTTTTCCCGGCTTGCGGGCTTCCCAGAGGCACTTCCTTGGCCAATATATGAAGCAGGACAGTGGACTGGATGGGCCTTGGGCCTGATCCTGCACGACTTTTCCTTACATCCTCCTGCGTGTCCCTTCCTGCATGGCCTTGCTGTCTCTAGGGAGGGTATTGGAGGCCACCGGTGTGGAAATCCTAGCAGGGGCCTGTAGACCTCCCAGACAGAAAGGCTACTTACCATCTTGGCACTGGCTGCCTGTGTATCCTGGGGGGCACATGCAAGCTCCAGTGGTTGGGTCACAGTGGGCGTTGTTTTTGCACTCCGGGCAGATTTCCTGGCATCCACGTCCCCAGTGACCTTCAGGGCAATCTGAACCACAGGAAAGAGACAGAGATGACAGAGGGCCAAGCATAGCAGCAGTTTTAGGTTACATCAGTAGCTGCCTACTATTGAGTCAGGCCATTGGTCCGTCTAGCTCAGCACTGTCTACACTGACTGGCAGCAGCTCTCCAAGGTTTCAGGCAGGGAGTCTTTCCCAGCCCTGGGCTGAACCTGAGACCTTCTGCATGTAAGCAGATGCTTTTTCACTGAGCTACAGCGCCAGGGGATTGTCTTAGAGTGTTCACATGTAGCCACACATCCAAATGCAAAACAGGTTTGGATGGACACTCAGCAGCCCCTGCTTAGAAAAGGGGACAATGCATGCTCACTACCACGAGACCAGCTCTCCCCCGCCCTGCCCCACCCCGCCCCCCCAAATTCAGAAAGTAGAACACAGGAAGCTGCCTGTCAGACTCTCATTCCATCTTGCTCAGCATTGCCTACACTGACTGGCAGCGGCTCTCCAAGGTTTCAGGCAGGAGTCTCTCCCAGCCCTACCTGGAGATGCTGCCAGGGGCTGAACCCTGGCACCTCCTGCACGCAGATGCTTTCCCACTGAGCTACAGCCCCATCCCCTAAAGAGAACATCTTACAGCGCTCACATGTGAGCCCTTCCAAATGCAAACCAAGGTGGGCCCTGCTTAGCAAAGGGGGGCATTCATGCCACCCACCAGGCTAGCTCTCCTCCCCGAGGTTCTCGCTGGAAGACGTGCCTCTCAACAGGGACAGTGCCAGGTTGTGCTGAGACCAGGGACAGGGTCATAGGGACACAGGAAGCTGCCACATACTGAGTCAGACCATTGGTCTATCTAGCTCAGCATTGTCTACCCAGACTGGCAGCCGCTTCTCCAAGATTGCAGGCAGGAGTCCCTCCCAGCCCTGTCTTGGAGATGCAGCCAGGGAGGGAACTTGGAACCCAGGTGCTCTTCCCAGAGCGGCTCCATCCCTTAAGGGGAATCTTTTCCAGTGTTCACACATGTAGTCTCCCATTCAGATGCAACCAGGGCGGACCCTGCTGAGCTAAGGGGACAAGTCATGCTTACTACCACAAGACCAGCTCTCCTCCTTCGTGCTTCCTCCTATCCTCCCTCTTCACAATACGCTGGGTCCCCCTACCCCTCCACCTTACTGGACAGGCAGATGGCAGCACAGCATTTGCTTTGCCTCCCAGATGAGGAGAAGGGAGATTGCACGGCATCCTCTGCTGATCACCTTTCTCTCCCCCCTCCTTTTGACACAAAGCCTCCTCTCCTCAAGTCTCCACCTTTTGGGGGTGAGGGCTCAGGATTCGGTGCCTTCAAGAGCCGTCGATTGCAGGCACGCAACCCACAGGTGAAGCTTTCCCCCTTCCCTGCCACTTTCCACGCTGAGAAAAGCTGCACCCATTGCTGCTGGGGGCGTGCTCATTCAAAGTTCCGAGGCAGACGCTCTCTGGGGCCGTCTCACTCACCTCGGGTGCAATCCGCGCCCGTCTTCCCGGCCACGCAGTGACACTGCCCGGTAAACCGGTCGCATGGCGAATCGCTGCAGGAACAGGGCTGCAGGCAGTTCGCCCCAAACTTCCCTGAAGGACATTCTGCAATGGGAAAGCATCAGTGGGGTAGAAAAAAGCAGCAATTAAAAATGCTGCAACCATTAACTTTTGCCGGACACACCGCTGGAAAAAAGCAGAAAGGGGGTACACGTATGCAGCAGCATTTAGGGGGAAACACTAGTTCTCTCCTATACAGGAGAATCTTGTTACTCACGAGGGTTCCGATCCTTGCCTGCTACCGCAAGTAACAGAACCGTGAGTAACGGGGAATCTAGGAAGCTGCCACATACTGAGTCGGACCATTGGTCTATCTAGCTCAGTATTGTCTTCACAGGCTGGCGGAGGCTTCTCCAAGGTTGCAGGCAGGAGTTTCTCTCTCAGCCCTATCATGGAGAAGCCAGGGAGGGAACTTGGAACCTTCTGCTCTTCCCAGAGCGGCTCCATCCCCTAAGTGGGGGAATATCTGGCAGTGCTCACACATGTAGTCTCCCATTCAAATACAACCAGGGTGGACCCTGCTTAGCTAAGGGGACAAGTCGTGCTAGCTACCACCAGACCAGCTCTCCTCTCTGAGGCATTAGGTCTATGGGGAAAGGGGGGTTAGGATCCAGGGTGGAGGGATTTCTTTTTAAAAGTTCCCAAATGGCCCCCAAATGGGCCAGAACTTACGGTGGCATACTGTATTCTGTGGGTCTCCCATGTGCCCAGGAATACCCCCTAAAAGATGGAATGCCCCCCAAACCACAATAGATTCTGGGGGGAATTCAATTCCTCCCCCTGAAATGAACCACAAAAAGGCTCCTCCTGTCCTTCCTGGCTTCCTCGAGACAAAATGGCAGCTGTAAGTGACCTCCACAGTCACTTCTGGCCCTCTAGGAATTGTGGATATGTGGATTTTAACACATTCATATCCCCAGATACTGGGAATGGGTGTCAATAAGACAGCACATGGATATGTGGAAATAACATAAATAATGAGGTTCTCCTTTAATGTCTATTGCCCTTGACACCCGAGCAGGTCAAATCATGTTCCAGCAAAGGTCTGGAGCAGGGCTGGGAAACTGGCCCTCCCGCTCTTTCTGGATGACAACTCCCAAACAAAACCTCACATCCTACTCTGTTGGCCAAGCAAAGGTTCCAACCGAGCCAGGAGGCAAGGATCCCAGGAGGAATTCAGACTTTGGACAGCTCAGAGAGACAGCAAGATTCAGGCAAGAGGGTTCAGGACCCTGGACAGCTCTGAGCAGGAGAAGCAGAGTTGGAGAGAAACACCAGAGGAGGTGATCCAGCAAAGGTCTGGAGCAGGGCTGGACAACTCCGGCCCTCCAGCAGTTTTAGACTACAACTCCCATAATCCCCAGTGGCCAATAGCCATAGTTGAACCAGGTTCTGATTTGAACCAAACTGGTCTGGCCAGTTCTGTGCACATCCCTACTGTGTGCGCCCAATTTCCACATGTTCAGTATCAAGTCTGAAAACGTCCTGTGAAGATGGTTGTGTGTACAGAGCATCTTTTCCATGCAGCCAGGAGCCCTGAAAAAGCAATGTTCCTAGCTGTAAAGAACTGGCTGGCCAAGAACTGTCTACAGTCTTATATGTTACTTGGTCCAGGATTTAATGTGGTCAGCAGGGCAATCATTGCCAGAGAATGCCACAAGTGTTAGGTATGTCGAATTGTTTACTGCAGTATCTCCCAATGTGGGGGCCTCCAGATGTTGCTGAACTACAACTCCCATCAGCCCCAGCTACAATTCAATGTGCTTGGGGATGCTGGGAGTTGTAGTTCAGCAACATCTGGAGCCTCCCCCCAGGCTGGGAACCACTGGTTTTGTGAATCCGCAGTTGGTTTTCACTTCGGACTGAAGTATGTTGAATCGGCCAAACTGTTGCCTCTGCTCTCTTTACTTAGGGTGTTTGTTGCACAATGAAAATGCTGTTTTCTGTGTCTACTACTACTACTACTACTACTATGGATATTTATATATTGCCACCGAATGGCGCAGTGGGGAAATGACTTGATTAGCAAGCCAGAGGTTGCTGGTTCGAATCCCCGCTGGTATGTTCCCCCAGACTATGGGCAACGCCTCTATCGGGCAGCAGCGATATAGGAAGATGCTGAAAGGCATCATCTCATACTGTGCGGGAGGAGGCAATGGTCAACCCCTCCTGTATTCTACCCAAGACAACCACAGGGCTCTGTGGGCACCAGGAGTTGACACCGATTCGACAGCACAACTTTACCCTTTTCAACAAAAGTTCAAAGCGGTTTACATACAGAAATAAGAATAAATAAACAAAGATGGCTCCCTGTCCCCTAAGGGCTCGCAATGGGCCACTGTGTGGAGGCCGCACTAGATGGGCATTGGGCCTGATCCAGCAGGGCTTTTCTTATGTTCTTAATGTAAAAAGGAACACAATTTAGACACCAGCAACAGCCACTGGAGGGCGTCTGCCTGGAGTTATTCTGTGTGGATACTATGCAAGCCCTTACCAAAATTTGGCCCTCGAGCTATGGTTGAACTACAACTCCCATCATCACCCCCAGACTGTGGCTAGGGGTGATGGGAATCGTAGTTCAATGACAGCTGGTGGCCAACACTTGCCCACGTCATATTACAAAGAGGACTTCTATCGGTATGGGCTATAGTCAGTTGGGAGGGTTCAACACACTGCATGGCTGCACTACGCGTTCTCCTGCTCCATTCTACTATTTTAAAGCGACCAAACACACAAATTATGGCATGCTAAAGGTCTCATCGTGTTTGGCACTCTGCCTAAACCAATTTGAGTTTCCAAGGATGGTTCGGCACCAGGACTGGCTTTGTGGGTAACTCCCGGGCGACTGAACATGACTTGTGCTATTCTAAACACAAAAGTATGACAGACGTTGTGGGGCCGGGTTGTGCTGGGGCAGAAAAGGAAGACACCCCAGTCCAGAGTTTTAAAGCAAACCAACAGCATTCTTCCTGTGCATTCTTTCCTCTGTGCTAACTGCCAGCAGATGCGCTTCTTCATTTCGAAATCATTTCCAGATTTCGGCAGCCAAGTCCCGAGCCCCGTATCGTTGTTAAAAATGTACGCTATTTCCTGTAACGCTTTCCCAAGAGCTCCCCCCACCTTCATGTTCCCAGACCCCCCAACGCACCCCATCAGCCAAATTGCTCCAACATGATATTTCGTCACGTGGAATATTGGATGATGGCACGAGATCTTGGAAAGGACCCTTCTGTGGAAAGACGGGGGAAACCGCTTGTGACATCTGTTTGGAGAACCTTTGATGTGTGGATTTTGTTTTCAAGCCCTGTGTTTGCTAGACCTGTGATCAATCATCTGTAAGTTCTGGCACGAAACACAGGATCATGTGAAATGAGCAGAAGAAAACATGAGGGCAATTCCCCATTCACAAAACCCTACCGGCAATCGTATGCAGGTTTATTCAGAAGTAAATTGAGTTCAATGGTTCCCTGCTCCCAAGTTCGTACAAGAAAACCTCGTTACCCATGGGGGCTCCGTTTCTCGCCTACTACCGCGAGGAACGGGGCATTATGCCGGTGGGAGATGGGGCGTCCAGTTCCAGAATGGAGGGGAAATGCTTTAAATGAGAGGAAGGGAGGAATCCAGCAAAAAGAACCTTGAATTTTTTTATTGCTCCATGCTATGTGCACACTGCATGTGCCCAGGGATGCCCCACAAACCATGGATATGCTTGGACCTTGCAATGAGGTTCATCTTACCCTGGCTGCAATTCTTTCCATGGTAGCCCACGGCGCACTCCGTCCGACACTCTCCAGTCACGTGATCGCAAGGTGTCCCAGAAGGGCATCCACACTTCTTCCTGCAGCTAGCCCCGTAGTGGCCCGGGTCACATTCTGGAAGCAATTATGAGACACCGAGCTCATCTCAATCCATTCTTATTATTAACACATTATTCTTTATTTATTATCCTATTCTTTATTTCTAATAATATTAATCAATTATCAACCAATTATCAACCAATTATCAATCAATTATCAACCAATTATCAATCAATTAGTAATCAATTAGTAATTAATTAGTAATCAATTAGTAATCAATTAGTAATTAATTAGTTAGTAATCAATTAGTAATCAATTAGTAATCAATTAGTAATTATTAATTAGTATTATATAATCCCCCAGGTGCCCCCTTCCATGGCTATCACGAGATCAGCTCTTGTACCACCAAGGTGCCTGCCTGCCTGCCAGCCACCTGAGTGCAAGTAGCACCTTGGATCAGAGCACCTGGCGGCAAGGTAACCCGTGTCAAAGAGCAACTCACTTGATTGGCACCTTTTGCCGTGGTAGCCAGGTTTGCACAGGCACGCCCCGTCCTTTTTGTCACACTCCTGGCTGTTCTGCTGCACGCACTGGCACTCCTCGGAGCAGCCTGCACCGTACGCCCACTTTGGACAAGCTAGTGAGGAGTGGGAAGAAAGAGGGGGAAATGTGAATGCCCCAAAAGAAAGAAAACTCTGCAGAGAGAGGGGGTAGGGAAAGGGAGAGAGAGAGAGCTTCTTCTAAGTTTATGTCTGTCCCATACAATTCTTGTAAGTTCTCACATCAAAATTTATTAGTTTGGTTTTTTTAAAAATCTGCTGCTCGGTGAATTCAGGGCAGCTTAGATCGGTCTTTAATAGCTTTTTCTAACCAATTCATTGGCCCCACTTGCACGTAATGGGAAACGGGAGTTAAACGGGGCAGAGGTTGGATTTCTTGTATGTCTGAATGCATGGAACCTCTGCCCCATTGGAGAAGCGACCCTTGGTTTCCCTCCCCAAACTCCAGTTTGAACTATTGTATGTTTCATTGCTCCTACCTGAGGTTTGCAGCCATCGAAAGAAAGAAACAAAGAACATTGCAGAAAGACAGAAAGAAAGAACACTGCAGAAAAGAAGACAGAAAAAAATTTATGCTGGTTTATGACCGTAATAACGATTATTGACTGACTGATAGAAAGAAAGAAAGAAAGAAAGAAAGAAAGAAAGAAAGAAAGAAAGAAAGAAAGAAAGAACATTGCAGAAAGACAGAAAGAACGAACATTGCAGAAAGGAAGACAGAAAGAATTTTTATGCTGGTCTATGACTGTAATAATGATTATTGATTGACTGATGAAAGAAAGGAAGGAAGGAAGGAAGGAAGGAAGGAAGGAAGGAAGGAAAACAGGCCCTCTCCTGATCCTCACAGGAACGGGTGGCAGGACTGATTTACCTAGATGACAGTATCGCCCATACAGGCCCGGGTCGCATAGGCAGGCTCCATAAATCCGGTGGCAGCGCCCCCTGTTGGCACAGTTACATTTCTTCCTGCAATGTTTCCCAAAAAATCCTTTTGGGCAGCCTGAAAACAAGAAAATCATCATGGGGGATGGCCCACAGAGGGAGACACTGAATGCGAGGCTGCGATAGGACAGAGACACAATGCCAGGGGCGTAGCTAGTAGCTACAACTGACCCAGAAGGGGGGACAGAGAATGTCCCTGGGCCCCTGGGGGTGGGTGCAGTGATGGCTCCAAGGGGTGCTACCCCTCTCAGCCCCCCATCTACCACACCGGGACCTTACAGCAGAACATCCTCTCTAATAAAACGCTTGGTGTCCGTCCGTGGACGGACACCAAGCGTGTGTTCGTGCCTCCCTGCCCTGTTTTGCGCCTGCGCGAAGCGCAGGCGCAGAACAGGGCAAGGGAGACACGACCACCGGCACCCGGTGGCCATCTTGGGCGGCCAGAAGCGGCCGCCCCGAAGAAGACGGGAATGCGGGGAAGGAGGAGACTGGCCGAGGCGGCGGCAAAGCCGCCGCCTCGGCCAGAGGACGCAGCGCGGCCAAGGCGGCGGTGGAGCCGCGCCGCCGAAGCCGGGCGGGGGGAGGAGGTGACGGGGTAAGCCGGCCGAGGTGGCGGCAGAGCCGCCGCCGAGGCCTGGCACCGCCGCCGCAGCCAGGCGGCTGCGAGTCCTTGGGGCCCTTGCCCGTCCGGGGAGACCGGCCGGGAATGTGAGGCGGGGGCGGACCGGACCGGCAGCGGCGCCCCCAGAGCCTGCCCGGCCACCACCACCGCCACCGCCCACTCTCCCGCCCTTCCAGCTGCCCACATACTCCTTCCTCGCTCCCCCCCCGCAAATGATTAACGGCCAAAACGGCCCAGAAGAATGCCTCCGCGGCCGCCGCCATGGCCGCCAACCGCCCTCCCAGCTGGCCGAGACTTCCTTACCCAAAGCAGCCCGCGACAGTCGGGCGATCAAAAATCCATTTTTTGCGAAGAAGAGAGGAGCTCCGGAACAGAGCTCCTCTCTGTGCTAAGCCAATGCCCAAACTGCTGCTATGGACGCAAAGGACGCCTTGCGTCCTTTGCGTCCATAGCAGCAGTTTGGGCATTGGCTTAGCACAGAGAGGAGCTCTGTTCCGGAGCTCCTCTCTTCTTCGCAAAAAATGGATTTTTGATCGCCCGACTGTCGCGGGCTGCTTTGGGTAAGGAAGTCTCGGCCAGCTGGGAGGGCGTGGGGGGGGAGGCCAGAGGAAGTGGGGCGGGGGGGGGGGAACTCTCCCCTACTAGCGCCCGTTATCACAACGGGCCTGAAACACTAGTCAGACAATACAAGTCATACTACAGAACCAACCGGAAAATAAAAAATGAATTTACAACAATCCAAAACAAAATGGTCCATACAAGATCAAAAATAGCCATTCAACACTGGAATGAAAAGAGCCGAGACGGAAAAACCAAATCCTCCTACAAAGAAAGTTAACAAAAAAATTGCCAGGAAAATAGCATCTTTTGAGCTATGGTAGAACAGTGGTTTTGTTAGGGACCAGGATTTCCCACTGTCAAAGAGATCCACATTCTGGATGTTAGGGCGGTGCGGTGGGGGTACTTTGACACTCCAATTACCATCTTTGACAAATTTACAGCGGTCATTTCAACAGCTAAAACAAACAAGGCGGTCCCCAACAGGTGCTGGGTGTATATAATATTAAAGTGGATTCACGTCCTAGGGATGTGCACAAAACTGGTTTGCCCGGTTCGGTTTGAATCCGAACCGAGAGGGGGAGGTTCAGTTTCGGTTTTGCTCGAACCCCCCGGTTCGGTTTGAATCAACCCCCCCCCCCAGTTCAGTTCGAATTCAAACTGGCAGCTTGGACCTAATGGCTGGTTCAGTTCGAATTCGAACTGTCAAACCGAACAAGTTCCAATTCGAACCAGTTCCAATTCAAACCAGTTTGCACATCCCTATCACATCCTGTGGAGCGAGGGCAAATCCACATTGAGTGAACATCAGAGGGTTGGGAGAACAAAGGTCCATCAGGGTCACCAAGTTAGTCTTGAATGTTGCGGTTCTAAATACTACTTTCCTGCAACTCCTACCACACACCCCTCCCCACCCCCAGCACACCATTCTAGGGAAAAATAATACAAGCACTGATTGTTGCTTGAGAACTCTTTTTTATTCTGCCGGATTCCAGCCAATAGGTTCCATATGTGCCTATTTTGGTGAGGTCACGTTAATGGATTTTGTGACTGACTCCTTGTTTCCTAACTTTCGAGATCGTCAAACCTTAAACCTCCAGGAGTGGGGAAAGGGGAGGCCTTTTGGATCGGCCATTTTGCAGCATGACAGAGGGGTCTGTAGAGCTGCTCCACAGGTAAGAGTGTAGGCTTTCGATTTCTGTCGTCCTCTGGGTGAAAATAGCTGCTTGGTTGTGAACGTGAGAGCCACGTGTTATAGTCAGGAGCCAAGCTACTGTGGTGTAGTGGTTAAAGCGTTGGACGAGGACCAAGCAGACGTGAGTTCGAATCACTATCCAACCATGAAACTCGCTGAGTGACTCTGGGCCAGTCACTTCCCTCTCCGCCTAACCTACCTCACAGGGTTATTGTGAGTCTAAACATAAACCATGTACTGTACACTGCTCTGGGATCCTCAGAGGAAGAGTGGGATATAACTGTAAAAACAGATAGATAGTAGGGATATGCAGAACTGGGCCGTCTATTGTGGACCAGACTGCTGTGAACTGGGCTGGTTCAAGCAGTTCAATTGCGAACCACTTTGAACACATTCGACTGAACCGAACGGCCCAGCCAATCGCTTCGACTGAACCGGTTCACATAACCGCCATTTGGTCTGAATTCGGTTCGACTTTGGACCGAACTGTCGATTGCGGACCGGACTGAAACAAACCAGGCCGGTTCGAGTGGTGAGGTCGTGAACTGCTCCAAATTGGTTCGACTGAGCTGACCAGAGCAGACAATCGCTTCAACAAACTGGTTTGCAGAACTGCAGTTCGGTCCGAATTCGCTTGAACTGGTCTGTGCACACCCCCGAGAGATAGATAGAGCTGCTCCGAGAACAATCTGTTACAAGGGGGCTAATACAGTTGTTTATTATTAACTATATTACTATTATTACTATTATTATTATATGCAAACACTTATACAATACAATCATCATGTTTTGCTCCAGGCCTGTTCAGTTTTCACCCATCTAAATCTGGGCCCGGACCCCGAGAGGAGGCTAGAAGCCATCATTCTTACCGTCCTCGCAAAGCTCTCCTCCGACTCCAGGCGGACAGCGACAAGCTCCTGTCACTGGGTCACAGGTGCCTCCATTTTGACAGAGGCAGAGAAAGCTGCAGTTCCTCCCAAAGGCGCCTTCTGGACAGGCTGGGAAAAGGAAGAGCAAGAGAGGTGAAGAACTCCAGTAAGAGGTCAGGAAATCATGGCGCCATGAGCCGAAACGAGGAGGGAGGAAAAACAGAAGGAAGCTGGACTCGACTTTGGCCGATACGAATGCCGATACGACAAATATCACGCCCCGGAGTAAGTGATTCAGCATCCTGATCCCACCAGGTTTCAGAACATGCTGTCCACAGCAGCTTAAGTGTAGTTGCCGACATCCAAATTGTCCCGCACGATGCCAAAATGCGAATATGGGCCTGGCCAGTTTTATTTAATTTTTCTCCCACTTTCAACAACAACAACAAAGCATCTGCGTGAGCAAAATGCGAATTACCAACAGGTAATTACAGCAGGGGTTCCCAAGCTGTGGCGCTGCAGAGGATGCTGAACTACAATTCCCATCATCCCCAGCCACAACAGATTGTGGCTGGGGTGATGGGAATTGTAGTTTGGCAGCATGTTTTGAATGAATGAAGTGGAAGGAAGGAAGGAAGGAAGGAAGGAAGGAAGGAGGAAGGTGCCACACCTTGGGAAGCCCCAGGTTAAAAGAAAGTAGAGGTTATTCATTCATTCATCCATCCATCCATCCAATGTGCTGCTTTTTAGGTAAACCTCCCAAAACTGTTTACATTTAAAAAAAACAACCAGTGGCAAAGCAGAAGACGATGTCTAGGTCAGAAGATCGAGGCTGCCCTCTGCCATGCATGTCTTCCCAACGGCAGTGGAATTGATGGATTTATTGGAATCCAGAGGACCACAGAAGGGCTTTGATAGCCAGGGGCCAGAGCTCATTTGCCGGGGGAAATGGAGCAAATCAATGAATTGGTTCTCCATAGCACCCTACCCTCTTATCACCCCCTTGGCGTGACCTGCCTACCTTACAGGGCTGTTGTAAGGATCACTGTCACAAGTGTGAACTATGCCGGGTTTTCAAAATTAGAAATGCCAGAGTTTACAAACCAGAAACTGGAGACTGGGAGATTCTCCCAAAAGCCAGAATCAGAAAAGAGGAGGCCATCTTCTAACAGAAGAGTTGGTTAATTGCTGGGGGCAAGGGAGGGCAGGTGGAGAAGGTGGAGGCGTGACTCACTTCTGCCTCCAGACCATATAGCCCCACAAGGAAAACCACTCTTCAGTCTGCCAAGAGTTTTCCGGCCAGACGCTGAGCTAGGGTACAGACTCCTGAAAATTCCCATTAGTGCCTTAAATAGTTCCTAAGTCTTCAGGCCAGTGGTCCTACTAATTCGCTGCCGATAGGTTTACAACCCCAGCTTGAGTGCAAAGACTCAGATCCGATGCCAGCCTCGACACATATGCTAAGTTCTGAACTGCGGATCGGAATCCCGGAGGGGAGATAACAGTAATGACCTTCACACCGTTTTATACAGGGCTTTGCCCGGTAAATCCAGCCTCGGATCATGCCAACATAAACAAGGCGACGATTACGGGCCGAGGAAGAAATGTGAGGCCTTGGTGCGATTCGGAGCCAGTTGGGTCCCTGCCTTCCTATCACTCTTCTTACTTAACAGCCTCTTGGAAGGAGAGACTTGGACAGGTCATAAAATACGGCCTCACCCAGGGCCGGCCTGTCCACAAGGCAGAATGAAGCCGTCGTCTAGGGCGCCAGTTCTCGGGGGGCGCCTAAACAGTGCCGGCATATCGTACTTCCCATTCTTTTCTCTCTCTTCCTTTTGTGTTGCACTCCTGAAGTACTGCACAGTAGTGGAAGAATGTAAGTCGTAATCCTTCCCCCTGCAAAGGGCCTGCATATTCTGCAGCCCCAAAGACACAGATTTCTTTGCAGCACAGCCCCAAATTGAGTCTCAAAAGCTGCCTTCCCTCTCTGGAAGATGAATTACCCGCCTTGGCATTCGTTTCCAAGAAGGAACGGCCTCAGGCTGGATTTCCAAATTCACAGCGGCATCTTTTCCGCTCGGAACAAATAGCATCTAGCTATTTAAAATTGAAATTTTAAAATTAAATTAAAATTTTAAAATTCTAATAATTTTAAAAGTGGTGTTTTGATAATTTTATTATATCGTTTTTATTGTCATGTATTTTAATTTGTAACTTTTAAATAGTTTAAATTTTGTACACCGCCTAGAGATATGCATATCAGGTGGTATAAAAATATGATAGATCAATCAATCAAGCGACACATACAGCATACATAGAGTGTACAAATAGCACATAGCGACACTGAAAGAGAGACACTAGCTCCCTGCAGAAATAAGAGCCTCCCAATCCCACAAAATACAGTTAAGACATGCTTGTTTACCCAGGCTTTTAATTAGATGCACAATTTTAATATTTTTAATATTATGCTAAAATCAAACTCCGTCTAGGGAGTCATAAACCCCAGGGCTGGTCCTGGCTTCCCCCATGCTACGGTTCCACAACCCCCAACTCCTCTAGAGTAGAGCTGGTCTTGTGGTAGCAAGCATGACTTGTCCCCTTAGCTAAGCAGGGTCTGCCCCGGTTGCATATGAATGGGAGACTAGAAGTGTGAGCACTGGAAGATATCCACCCACTTAGGGGATGGAGCCGCTCTGGGAAGAGCAGAAGGTCCTAAGTTCCTTCCCTGGCAGCATCTCCAAGATAGGGCTGAGAGAGACTCCTGCCTGCAACCTTGGAGAAGCCGCTGCCAGTCTGGGTAGACAATACTGAGCTAGATAGACCAGTGGTCTGACTCAGTATATGGCAGCTTCCTATGTTCTTAAGTTCCACTCACTTTGGTTGCAGAGAATTCCGCTCCAGCCATCTGGACAGTCGCAGCCCGTCCGGTCTGGGTTGCACACGCCCCCGTTCTGACAATCGTCACAGGTCAGGGTGCAGTCGTGGCCGAAGGTGTCATCCAAGCAGACTTTGAGGAGAACAGACAGCAAAGGGGAAGTTGTGGGCTGTAACTTGGAGACCAAATCGGAAAAGAAGCCAACAGTGCCATGATCTCTCCCTCTCTCTCTCTCTCTCACTCTCTCCACCCCGCTCTCTCTGTCTCTTTTTAAGGATCAACCCAAACATCGCAAAGAAATGAGCAAGCTTTTGAATGCAACAAAACGGTTCTTCAGGCTGAACATTAAGCAAAAGAAGGGGGTGGGGTGCAAATTGCCCTGAATAAAATCAAGAAACATATATACTCAGAAATAAGTCCCACTAGGTTAAATGGGACTTGACTTTGTAGTAACAGTGCTTAGGATTCCAGGCTTTGCATCACAAGCCCAGGAGAGCTGGGTTTGTGGTGGCAAGCATGAATTGTCCCCTTTGCTAAGCAGGGTCTACCCTGGTTTGCAATTGAATGGGAGACTACATGTGAGTACTGTAAGATATTCCCCTAAGGGGATGGGCTGCTCTAGGAAGAGCATCTGCCTGCTTGCATGCAGAAGGTCCCAAGTTCCCTCCCTGGCAGCATCTCCAAGATAGGGCTGAGAGAGACGCCTGCCTGCAACCTTGGAGAAGCCGCTGCCAGTCTGGGTAGACAATACTGACCCAAAAGGACCAAGGGTCTGACTCAGTATATGGGTGCTTCCTAGGTTCCTACACTTCCATTCTGAAAAAAGCCTCTTTGAAAATCTGCATGCCTTTTTGACCAAAGGTTGCCACTTAGGCAACCAAGAAGATGCTACGAACCAAATCAATGAAACGCAGCTGCAGAACACTCACTGAATTTCTCAGACAGGGTGTGCTCGCCTCTTGCTTCTGCCTCCGCATCTTCTTCATCATACTCTTCCTCAAAGAGCTGGGTGAGTTCGTCCCGCAGGACTGCCACATGTGGGAGGGGGCGGATGAGGGGGGGCCGGCCATCCAGAGCTTCCACGGGTTCATCGAGCACTACAGGAAGAGCAAAAGACGCCCCACAAAGGAGCGTGATGAGAGGGGTATAAAGTCAGTCACGGTGTGGATCAAGTGGACAGAGACATGTTCTCCTCCATCTCCCGTAGGCTTCGAAAGCTAAAGATTCAGGACAGGATAAAAGGATGGACTCCTTTACACAATGCGCACTTAGACTGCGGAATTCACTGCCACTGGGTGTGGCGATGGCCACCCATCTAGACCAGGGCTGCTCAGCCAATCCATGGAGGGACTGATCAAGCCAGCCAGGGCCCATCGCGGTGGAGGCACTGAGATGGGAATCAGCCCATCAGGCTCCGCCCAGGGAGGACCTCTCAAACCGAGAGTGACTCCTCTCTCTGCAAGACAAAGAAAGTGTTGGGTCTTACGGCTGCAGCTCCGCCGATCCTCGTCGAGTTTGTACCCCGCCTGGCAGCTGCACTGGAAAGACCCCACCAGGTTCTGGCAGGCGTGTTCACAGCCGCCGTTATTGGAAGAGCACTCGTCCACATCTGGAAAATCAAGGGGGGACACACAAGAGGTTAAGCGCAAGGTTTGGGGGAAGGGGCCTTTGCATGCAGAAGGTCCCGGGTTCAATCCCCGGCAGCATCTCCAGGTAGGGTTGGGAGGGACTCCTGCCTGGAACCTTAGAGAGCCGCTGCCAGTCAGTGTAGACAGTACTGAGCTAGGTGGACCAAGAGTCTGACTCAGCCTAAGAAAAGATGCTCTGCCCCTGAGCTAGGGATGTGCCTGATGAACATACGACATTGTCTAACAAGTCAGGCCCCTTGTTTGGCTCAGTGTGATCAACACTGACCGGCAGCAGCTTTGCAGAGTTTCAGACTGGTGTCTTGATCTGCACTGACCGGCAACAGCTTTGCAGGGTTTGAGATTGGAGTCTTTCCCAGCCCTGCCTGGAGATGCTGTCAGCATTCGAACCTGGGGCCATCTGCATGCCAAGCAGAAGCTCTTCCTCTAAGCGATGGCCCTATCTCCTAAGGGGAATATCTCACAGCAGACAGTGCTCACATGAAGTTCATCCATCCAAATGCAAACCTGGGTGGACCCTGCTTAGGAAAGGGGGCAATTCTGGTAGGGATGTGCAGACAGGTTCAGGGGTTCAAGGTTCGTGGTTTTGGTTCGGGGGTTCGATGATTTGAGCCCCAGACCAAACACTACCTGGCTTGATAACCCCCAGGACCAGAACTACCCTGATGGTTCGGGGTTTTTTGCGAATTTCACATACTTTAAAAAAAAATTATTACTTTGAAAATGATCATCAAGGCAGCATGGGGGTGCGTGGAGGTTCCCCCTCCCACCACTGGCCTTCAAATCGCACCCCTCGGGCCTTTTTGGCCCGTTTTTCAGTCTGTTTGGGCCTTGCTAAAAATGGTGCGGCAGCCAAAATGACGGCCGCAGCGCATGCGCAAAAGGCCTCTCTGAGGCCTGGAATGACCCATGGCCTCGCAGAGGCCGTTTGCTCATGCACAGTGGCCTTTTTTTTAAAAAAGGTCACCAAAACAAAAATGGCCACCGCGCATGCGCAAATGGCTTTTGCAAGGCCGTGGGTCATGCCAGGCCTCACAGAGACCTTTTGCGATTGCGCTGTGGTCGCCATTTTGGCCACCACACCTAAAAGGCCCGAGGGGTGCACTTTGAAGGCTGGTGGAGGGAACCTCCATGCACCCACCTACCCCCACTGCCTCGATGATCATTTTCAAGGTAATAATTTTTTTAAGTCTTTGAAATTCGCAAAAAAAAACCCAAAAAAAACCCAGACCGGACCAGACTGAGGGAGTGGTTCAAAGGGTGCCGGACTGAACTGGCCCGGTTCCGTTCAAGGCCAGTCCGGCCTCGAACCGAACCAAGCCAGATGGTTCCGTGCACATCCCTAAATTCCGGCTGGCTGCCACAAGACCAGCTCTCCTCCCCATCCAGCTGACTTTGTTCTCTCACCCCGCAACTTCCCAGGAACATCGGCACAAAGCAGCGCGTGGCTTGGATAGCGTCCATGCATTTCGTGGAGACTGAAATGAATCCTGGCATGGAACAGCAGACCCCGCGGAGTCTGTTGGGATCCTGCTTTCAAGGGGTCCAGCGGGACGCTCCCACCTACCGTCGCAGCTGCAGCCGTCGGTGCCGAGTCTGTAGCCGGCATAGCACACACACTCGTAGCCCCCGGGGTAATTGTAACAGTCCTGCTGGCAACAGTGAGAACCGCCATCACATTCGTCTGCATCTGGAGGAAAAGATGGAATTTCCGAATCAATGAAAGATCGCCACCTAATGGCGCAGTGGGGAAATGACTTGCCTAGCAAGCATGAGGTTGCCGATTCGAGTCCCCACTGGGATGTTTCCCAGACTATGGGAAACACCTATATGGGGCAGGAGCGATCTAGGAAGATGCTGAAAGGCATCATCTCAGACTGCGCAGATGGCGGCAATGGTCAACCCCTCCTGGATTCTACCAAATAAAACCACAGGGCTCTGTGGCCACCAGGAATCAACTCCAACTCGAGTCGACATCGACTCCGACTCGAGTCGACATCGACTCCGACTCGAGTCGACATCGACTCAACGGCACACTTTCGCTCCATCAAGCTACCTGCTGGTTGCAAGAACTGTGTCGTGTGCGGGTCCTCACCAGGGATGGATATTCTCTCCCTCCACAGACAGAACACCCAACATTTCTAGAGTGCAGATAAAGAGCTCGTCCTGAATTTAAAAAAACAGGATGGCTTCCCAACTCTGCCTGGGATCCTCAGTCCTTTCCCCTAGGAGGCATCTCCTAACGTGCAGCGTGTGCTGATTGGGCCTCAAGGCCCACAAATGAATACCAGATGTTGGAGACAAATGGCATAAGGCTCTGCTCAGGGGGCTTCCTAGAACCAACTAGATAGTCACTGTCCTTTAAAATAGATAGATAGATAGATAGATAGATAGATAGGTAGATAGATAGATAGATACGTACATACATTACACTTGCAATGGAATTCGTTCCAAAAACTCAGACCAGATCTCACATTTGGAAGAACAAGATCTAGCATTAAATAAGGAACGTCCGTGGGCTGCCAGAGTCACTCTGTCCTAAGTTACATAGGGAGATGCCTACTGAGTCAGGTCCTTGGACCATCTAGTTCAGTATTGCCTACACTGATTGGCAGTATTACACACAGACACACACCCCCAAATTGTGGGTGTAAATGTTCCAATCCTGCTGTATTGGAATATTGACCCCTGCTAACTGGGCAAAGAGGCACCTTTTTAACGTGGTGATTCTCTTTATTTAGCGGGGGAGAGTAACTGGCCCTCTCCACCCCCCAGCACAGGACCTCCAGTGACTGTTGCTGGTGTCTATCTGATGTTTCTTTTTAGATTGTGAGCCCTTCGGGGACAGGGATCCATCTTATTTATTTATTTCTCTATGTATTTCTCCTTTGGAAACTTTGTTGTTGTTGTTGAAAAGTGGTATATAAATATTTGTTGTTGTTGTTGTATGCAGATGCTGCTGCCATCATCCCGTGGGCCCCTACAGGCCTTAGGAACACAGGGACATAGGAGGTTCCCCTCTACTGAGTCAGACCATTGGTCCATCTAGCTCAGTATTGTCTACACCAACTGGCAGCGGCTTCTGCAGGGGGATGGGGCCGCTCTAAGAGCACCTGCCTGCCTGCATGAAGAAGATCCCAAGTCCCCTGACTGCAACCTTGGAGAAGCCGCTGCCAGCCTGTGCAGACAATACTGAGCTCGATGGGTCTGACTCCGTAAAAGGCGGCTTCCTAGGTTCCTAAAACCTTGGGTGGGCCCTGATCTGAATGGAGGAAAGATACAGATGCCCACAATGATTCTTTGAAGATCACCCGGATGCTCCAGGCACTGACCCAGACAGACCTGCGCTCAGCCTGCACGGCTCAGACGCATCGGGTGCATTTAACATTTTTTAATGTTCATGGAGCCAGTTCCCTGTGCAGGAAATGCCTGGCCGGTACGTTCCGAGATCAGTTTCTGATTAGCCTAATTTCCAGAATGGGACTCCTTGCAGCATGGTATGAGATGAAACACAGGCATCTGCGTTCATGGCACACACACACACACCTACAAGCCAACAAGCAGATGGGACTCTGGATTTTACAGAGTATTTGCAGATTATCCTAGAAGCATTACATTGGAACATAGGAAGCTGCCTCATACTGAAACCCCGCTGGTCTGTTTCCCAAACGATGGGAAATACCTCTATCGGGCAGCAGGGATATAGGAAGATGCTGAAAGGCATCATCTCATACTGTGCGGGAAGAGGCAACGGGAAACCCCTCCTGTATTCTACCAAAAGAAAACCACAGGGCTCTGCGGGCGCCAGGCGTCGAAATCGACTTGACGGCACAACTTTACGTTATAATGTGTTTTCACCAGTAGGCGGCTTCTTTGTTCGCCTAGCAAATTAACAGCCCTGCTGCTATGCCATTACCAGTGCAGGTTTTCTGATCTGAATCCAGTCGGTATCCCAAGTTGCAGGTGCAGACGGGGCCAGAACTGGTGTGGCGGCAAAGGTGGGAACAGCCTCCATTGTGGGTTTCACAGCTGTTGACAATTTCCATTTCTATCCCTGGAAAGGAGGGAGGGAGGGAGAGAGAGGGAGTCCATGAGTCCATCTTTTCTTTTAATTTCAGCAATGAGGTTGGAAAATGGCCCCCTCCGAGCTCGTGGTGGCCATTCTGGAATGCGCATTAGGAACGATGACGATACAAAATCATAACTTAGAGAAACACTCACAATTAGTGGTCACAGACACATTTCTTTACTGCTGCATTTCTGATCTATTTTTACTTTAACTTATGTTTAATGAAATAAGTAAATAAGTAAATTTAAGGCTCATACAGGAATGACTTCGTTTACAAGGTGATTAAGTTTTTGTAGTGATTTAGATGGATATAGATTGCTTTATTGTGTATGGTTAACTGTGGTGTCGATTGCTCATAGACTGTAATAAAGGTTTGATGATGATGATGATGATGATGATGATGATGATGATCTGGTGAACTTCTTCAGATCACCTGAGTTCTGAAATGCAGCATTTTGAAAGCCCCCGTTTCTGCCTTCACATGCTAAATTGCCGCAACAGGGCATGAATTCTCTCTCCACAATAATCCACAGCTTGCTTGCTTTTTTCATCCACTGGCCAGAAGAAAAGCCCTTCCCTCAACACTGTCCGCTCCTTGTATTTTCCAAGAAGCAGCCCAGAGATGGTACTTACGGTAACACTGCTTGCCGTCAGCCCCCAATTCGTAGCCCAGGTTGCAGGTGCATTTAAAGGAACCGCGGGTGTTAAGGCAACCATGCGCACACATGGCCACCCCCATCACGCACTCGTTGATATCTGGAAGAGGAGAAAGAGAAGGAGTACGAGTACGAACACGACAAATATTTATATACCACTTTTCAACAAACGTTCCCAAAGTGGTTTGCACAGAGAGAGAGAGAGAGAGAGAGAGAGAGAGAGAGAGAGAGAGAGAGAGAGAGAGAGAGAGAGAGAGATAGCAGGGGCATAGTCACCCTTGTCTGAATGGGTTCAAAGAACCCAGGCTGCCAATGAAAAAAGGCCACCGAGCCCCGTGGCTCGGGCTCCAACTTCCCCCTCTCATGCCACCAAGAGTCTGGCAAAGTGTCCACTAGTTATTTCAGGCAACGCAGACTGCCCGATAGAACGTTTTCCCTTTTCTCTCAAAATGACCTTTCAGGCAGCTGAGGCTGCCTGAAATGACGAGGGGAGAGCTCACTTGAGCTCTCGGCAGCCTAGGCCACACCCCTTTGTGTGTGGCTTCTTTTAAGCAATTGTTGTTGTTGTTGTTGTTTAAAAAAAATTTCACCCAGTGCCTGGTTCTTAGGCTACCATTGATGGGCTGCCAGGAAGGTCCCGATCAGCTGCCCGTCTCTGGGATGTTTCTGCGAACCTCATCAGCCGAAGCCTCATTGATCACCCCTCCGGACCAGACGGAGCAACAAAACTGCAACTTTTTCATTGCACGCCACTGGCAGATTAACAGAGCACCTCTGGGCGGCTTGCGCAAAGGACTCGGCATGCAAGCTGTACCTTCGCAGGCTTTGTTATCCGCCGCCAGTCGGTAGCCAGGGTGGCACTCGCAGTGGGCCACCCCGCGGCGGTTCTGGCATTTCTGCAGGCAGCCTCCGTTCCGTTCGGCACACGGGTTTCGCACTGGGGAGACACAGAAGGCAGCCAGTCAGCTGGAAGAGGAGGAGGTCTCAAAAGCAGTGGAGGGGCCCCCCAGTGGCCTGGGGCAGGAGACACCAATGTAAATCGTTAACTATTTTCCGGAAAACCTGGGTGGAAGTGATTGCATGGAAGCAAGGTAGGAGGAAAAACTAACCAGTTTTTCCTCCTCCCTGGCTTCCACACAGTCCCTTCTACCCAGGTTCTCCTCCTTCCTGGCTTCCACACAATCACTTCCACCCAGGTTCTCCTCCTTCCTGGCTTCCACACAATCACTTCTACCCAGGTTCTCCTCTTCCTCGGCTTCCACACAATCACTTCCACCCAGGTTCTCCTCCTCCCCGGCTTCCACACAATCACTTCCACCCAGGTTCTCCTCCTCCCCGGCTTCCACACAATCACTTCCACCCAGGTTCTCCTCCTCCCCGGCTTCCACACAATCACTTCCACCCAGGTTCTCCTCCTCCCCGGCTTCCACACAATCACTTCCACCCAGGTTCTCCTCCTTCCTGGCTTCCACACAATCACTTCCACCCAGGTTCTCCTCCTCCCCGGCTTCCACACAATCACTTCTACCCAGGTTCTCCTCCTCCCCGGTTTCCACACAATCACTTCTACCCAGATTCTCCTCCTCCCCAGCTTCCACACAATCACTTCTACCCAGATTCTCCTCCTCCCCCCTGGCTTCCACACAATCACTTCCACCCAGATTCTCCTCCTCCCCGGCTTCCACACAATCACTTCCACCCAGATTCTCCTCCTCCCCGGCTTCCACACAATCACTTCCACCCAGGTTCTGCTCCTCCCCGGCTTCCACAAAATCCCTTCTACCCAGGTTCTCCTCCTTCCTGGCTTCCACACAATCACTTCCACCCAGGTTCTCCTCCTCCCTGGCTTCCACAAAATCCCTTCTACCCAGGTTTTCCTCCCACCTTGCTCCCACACAACTGAAAATTGGGAGCACACACAGCTCCCAAACCGGGTAGGACTCAGTTTTAGATGGTTTGATTGATCTCATGATCTAACATTTTTTTTAATTTTAGAAATTATATTGCAGGCTTCCCCTGCCAAGTCAAAATTGGGATTTTGACCTTTTCTCCCTCTATTTGTTCCAAGTGCCCAGAGACTCACGGACGCAATGCTTTCCATCTCCCCTCAGCTGGTAATTGGGCCGGCATTGGCACTGATGCTGCGACAGAGTGAGCTGAACGCAATCGTGTTCACACCCGCCGTTGTTGATGGCACACGTGTTGATGGCTGTGGTGGGGGGAATCAAACAAGAAGAACGGGATTGAAGCCGGAGCGGAGACAGGCAGAACCGAGCGGCGGCGTGTGGGATGGGAAAGCCCGTCCAAGATGCCACATGGCGGCTGTGAAGCAATTGCTTCTGGTTTCTGTCCTGCGTCAACCGATGGGCTGTGGCGGTTACATGGTTGAGCGATCTCCACTCACACGTAAATCTCTATGCATGGGGAAACAGCAGGCCAAGACATGGAGAGCCTGTAGCAGGCGAACTTTCAAACACAGACAGTGGTTTAAGAACATAAGAACAGGCCCAAGGCTCCTCTAGTCCAGCATCCCGTTTCCCACAGTGGCCCACCAGATGCCTCTGAGAAGCCCACAGGCAAGAGGTGAGGGCATGCCCTCTCTCCTGCTGTTGCTCCCCTGCAACTGGCATTTCGAGGCATCTTAACCTGGAGGTAGCCTATAGCCATCAAGACTAGTCGCCATGGATAGACCTGTCCTCTATGAATTTGCCTAAGCCCCACTTACAGCCACCCAAACTGGTGGCCATCACCATGTCCCATGGCAGAGAATTCCATAGGTTGATCGTGCGCTGAGTGCAAGGACATATCGTTTATCAACATGTGGAATTCTCTGCCATGAGATGTGGTGTCAGCCAACCACCTGGATGGCTTGAAGAGGGGTTTGGATAGCTTCATGGAGGAGAGGTCTATCAACGGCTACTAGTCTGAGAGCTAAAGGCCACCTCCAGCCTCAGAATACCAGTTGCAGGGGAGTGACAGCATGAGAGAGGGCATGCCCTCAACTCCTGCCTGTAGGCTTCTCAGGGGCGTCTGGTGGATGCTGGACGGTGGGCATTCTTGGGCCTGATCCAGCAGGACTGTTCTTATGGGGAAAACATTCAATATGGAGCTTAGGAACAGAGGAAGCTGTCTTATACCAAGTCAGACTTTCGGGTCCATCTATCTCAGTATAGTCTACATTGACTGGCAGCAACTCTCCAAGATTTCAGGCAGGAGTCTCTTTCAGTCCTACCAGGAGATGCTGCCAGGGAGTGAACCTGAGACCTCCTGCAGATCCTCTTCCACTGAGCTATAGCCCTCATCATCATCATCATCAGAGGAGGAAGCAGAAGCAGACATAACAGCGATGAAATATGCATTCTCCAAAAGAACACAAACTTGTCAGGACCTCTTTAATGCACAAATAAATAAAACATAAAACAGATGTTAAAATAGCAAATGTTTTGAAGTTACACATCCGCTTCAGTGCTATACAATGGTGGCTGAAACGTGCTCTTAAGTACATAGGAAGCTGGCTGCCATATACTGAGTCAAACCCTTGGTCCATCTAACTCAATGGGGCTATTCCCACGAGCAGCAAAAATCGGGCTAGGAGAGCCTTACAAGCAGCTAGCCCGCTTAGGTAGCCCGCCCTTTAAACCGGGTTTGCGGAGCGAGTGCTCCACAAACCAGGTTTTTAAAATTGCGAGGGTGGCTCCGCAGCACGGCTACTCCCGAGGAGACCCCCGACTGGGAGGCTCAAAAGCAGCCTCCCTGCTCAAGGGTCTCTCCAGTATGCCCTGTGCACTCTATACCAATTTCGGGAGACAGTGGCAGTTTCCCCAGCCACCTTTGGAGGCCACCCAGAGACTGTTGATTACCTGCCGTATTGCCAACTTGCAGGCTTATGATTTTCACTCAACAGATGTGGGGTTATGTCCTCCCCAAAGAATCGCCTCTTCTCTTTCGGGAGACTGAGAGACTTTCCAGCCCCTGTGAGTCACCAGACGTTGTTTATGGAAACCTTCTCTGAGGTTCTACTAGCCAGCCTCACGGACACACACGCGCAGGGCTGTGGGTCACCACATCTTATCAGCGTCTCCCTAGCACATTTGCAGCCTATCGCTGTTCCTGAACGAGCTGGAAACGTGATGGTTCTTACGGACGCCTAGCGGCAGCCCCTGCAACCAAGAGGGAGGAGGGCCTGGCAGACTCAGAGTAACCCACAGACATGTCAGTTTCACGGACGTCTGAAGGGGGAAACCTGTAAGAGGGGTTGGATGGAAAGCGACAAGTGAGCACTGCCAGATGTTACCCTTAGGAGAAGGGGACATCTCTCGGTGGCTGAGCATCTGCTTGGCATGCAGAAGGCCCCACATTCACCTCCTGGCAGCATCTCCAGGGAGGGTGGGGAGAGGCTGAAACCTCAGAGAGCCGCTGCCAGGCAGTGTAGACCAGAGATTCTCAACGTTGGGT
The DNA here is from genome assembly GCF_027244095.1 of Hemicordylus capensis. Lineage (NCBI taxonomy): Eukaryota > Metazoa > Chordata > Lepidosauria > Squamata > Cordylidae > Hemicordylus > Hemicordylus capensis. The sequence goes on along the minus strand of NC_069672.1, from coordinate 9,024,600 downwards.
CCCCAGATGTTATTGGACTTCAACTCCCATAATTCCTAGCCCCAGTGGCCTTTGGTTGGGGATTATGGGAGTTGAAGTCCAATAACATCTGGGGACCCAACGTTGAGAATCCCTGGTGTAGACAATATTGAGCTGGATAGACCAAGGGTCTGACCCTGCAGAAGGCAGCTTCTTATGTTCCCATGAGCTTCCTGGAGAAAGGGCATTTTATTTATTCAATTGATTGATTGATTGATTGACCGCCCTTCCAGAAATGGCTCAGGGCAGTTCTACAGCAAAATAAAAACAAGCAATTGAAATCAAAACTAAATCAATTCAACAATTAGAATCGTTGAAACATTAAAATAATTAACCTTAAAATCGGCATAGCACAACATAGTGGCTAGAGTGTTGGACTAGGACCGGGAAGACCCGGGTTCGAATCCCTATTCAGTCCTGAAACTCACTGGGTGACTCTGGGCCAGTCAGGTATCTCTCAGCCTAACCTACCTCACAGGGTTGTCATGAAGATAACAATAAGGAGGTACACTGCTCTGAGCTCCTCGGAGGAAGAGCGGGATATAAAATGTAATAAATGAAATATCGATATCGATATATAATTTAGAGCCAACATTAGAAATTTAAAACCATTAATTTAATTAAAAGCCTGGGTGAATAAATGTCAGTCCCTTTTTAAAAGTTGCCAGAGATGGGGAGGCTCTTATTTCAGCATGGATGGATACAGGTATAACAAAGATATACACCTCCGAATCTGGCGATGAGCACCAGCTGTCTCAGATCAGGATCACACCCTGGGTGAAGTTCCAGCAGGACAGGGATCCCAGAGGCAACTCGTTCCTGGCTGCAGCCTCCTTTGAGAACACCATGCCCTCCTTACAGGAGGAGATGGAGTTTTCTACGGACGGGGGGATGGCGGGTGGGGAGGCCTGTCCTGCTACGTGCTGGAGGGACAGCCACAGTGGCGGTGTCAAATGAGGACTCGGAAAGCCCTTTGTAAATGGGTCCAAGTGCAGTAACAATTCTTGTGGCCGGCATTCTTGCGGCCAAGGCAACTGGATCCAAAGGGGAGGCAGCCAGAAATTGTGCCTCTCCAGCTTCCACCTTACTCGTGAAATCCATTCAACCGGCCTCGCGATGCCAAGATCGCAAAGCCCCTCTGGAACAAAAAGGGTCTCTGTTGCAGCGAGGCAAAGCCCCCAAGGCTCGGCTCCGACAGGAACGTCCCGTGATCTCCAAATAGCCCTCGGAGCCGCGCAGGAGAAGCTTTGGCTTCACGTGCGAGAGGGGAAGCCACAGCTATGCACTAATTTTACCGTAAGCTCTCCCCGGAGAAGAAGCTGCTAGGAACAGCAAGCAGCGCGTGACCTTCCTGGAACGGAGAACAGTTTGAACTTCGCATCCTGGCATACGCACAAATCCCAAATGAACCAAGCAAGGTATCGAGGGGACCGAAACAGACCGATTGGGGTCAAAATAGTGCTGTTTGCTGTGTGGCGGATGGCGTGAGAACTGGCAAGCAAGGTAACAATTCCGCCGCCCCCCCCCCCCCCGCCTTTAAAACCATTCACTGGGACCGAGGCAAGAAAGAGCTCAATATTACGGAGGATTTATGGCCATCTTGTGTTTCTTTAGCCTGGTGGTAGCAATTTTTTAAAAAAAGTTACGAGGCATTAAAATGTTAAAACAACATATTCAGAGCTTCCATAAATAATGCTGCTGAGGTCCACTCTTTCCTTCTCCAAACATTTTTTTAAAAAAATAATGCATAATCCAGGCCCATCTGGGATCAAGACAGAGCTAGGAGGGTTTAATGAACGATTATCTGAAATCTAAAATAATCTCTCCCAGTATGAGAGCCTGCCCGGAGATGGGGTGTGTAAACAGTCTCCTGCTAGTAAAGCCATTTTTCAGAATTCAGCGGAGTGTGTGTGTGTGTGTGTGTGTGTGCTTGTGGGTGTGTTTTGTTTTAAAAACAACCACCTAGGTTTACAGTGCTGGGCCCAAAGTTCTCATGCAAACTTTTAGCATCCCAATGTCTGGGATGCACGACAGGGCACAAAAAGTGGGGCAAAACCAATCATCATCAACTTTATTTATTAGACACCCCATAACCATTTTTTCTCTGGTCGGCTCACAACAGGACCATTTGTCGCTGCCCCGGGAACCTAACACCTCCACCAAAACCTCCCCGGGAACCTAACGCCTCCACCAAATTCCCATTGTCCTAATCACCGTTATCTTCGGTTTCACTATTCACCCCGGGCACAGAATGGAACCCATGCAGATAACGGGGTTCTCCTCTAGTCTTGTGCATTTTTGCTGGCTATGTTGCTTTTTAAGCTTGACATAGCTTAGGTTCTCAGCATGTCATAATCTGGCCCTGGGTCAGGAGTTCGGATACTTTTGAGTAAGAGAGCTGGCCAGCAGAGCTGTACTATAAAGACCAGCCCAAAAAAGATCAATTCATATTCGTATTTTACAAGTGAGGAACATTGAGGCTTGGAGAGAAATGGTTAATGTGAGGCTACCAGGAGCCACCTAATGGCACAGTGGGGAATTGACTTGACTACCAAGCATGAGGTTGCTGGTTCGAATCCCCGCTAGTAAGTTTCCCAGACTATGAAAAAGACTTATATCGGGCAGCAGCGATATAGGAAGATGTTGAAAGGCATTGTCTCATACTGCGTGGGAGATGGCAATGGTAAACTCCTCCTGTATCCTGCCAAAGAAAACCACAGGGCTCTGTGGTCGCCAGGAGTCGACACCGACTCAAGTCAACACTGACTCGATGGCACACTTTACCAGGGGCAAGCTTGCCATTTTTACTTACTTCTCTTAAACAACTGGGCACCAGAAACCCATGCAGAAGTACTTCAGGTCAGCCAGAGATTTACAAGCAGATCTTGATTGATCTTCTTCTGCCAGAGGATAGCTATCTTGTTCTAAAATGAGCTAGCTTTCTGTTGAGACTGTGATCTGGGGGGGACACAGAAATGGACAGCTCCAAGTGCAAAGATTTCAGGACCCTGGAGAGCGCTCTGCACAGGAAATCAAGAAAGGTGGGTATAGCAGCATGAGATGGATGTTACTCCAGTGGCTGTTTGGAGCTGATGGTTTTTCCAGCTGTTGTCCAGGTAGAGCATGCTGGCCCACCCTTCCCATGAGGAAGGACACGGAAATTGCCTGCCCAATTTTCTCAGCACCAGCTTCAGAGGCACTGAGGGACAGTTACTTGGGCTAGTAGTATGTCTCTGAATACCAGGTGCAGGGGAGCAATGGCAGGAGAGAGGGCATGCCCTCAGCTCTTGCCTGTGGCTTCCCAGAAGCACCTGGTGGGCCACTGTGTGAAAGAGGATGCTGGACTAAACAGGCTTTGGGCCTGATCCAGCAGGCTGTTCTTATGTTCTTATACTCGAGGGATCCTTCTGAGTGAGAGGATGAAGGCAGGGCATGTTCTTTGGTTAAGGAGATGGGTTGGGTTTGGTTCTCCCAGTGCTACTGGTATGTGTGTGTGTGGGGGGGGGGTCCTAGTGTCTTGGCAGACCTGTTCTAAGTGTTTAAGGGGTTCAAAAAAAATTAAGGGAGCTGCTTAACTGGGCCCCATCAATTCCAAGTGCAAGTAACATGCAGTTATTTTAAAATATTTGTAAAAGATTAGGAGGGGAGGGAAAATTTAGGACAGGCAGGTCCACCCTAGCCCTCTCTGACTATGCGCCAGTACCTTGGGACTGACTGCGGGTCTTGAATTGTCTAATCTCCTTAACTGCCCCACCTTGTCCCCCATTATGGGGGTCCTAGATCTAGGGCCATGACACACTATTTTTCTTCAGTCGTATTTCCACAGTTAAAATGAAACTTGGCTTCTTTTCATTATGCATTGGCGAGGGTAGGGGTGTGCACGGAACCGGCTGGTCTGGTTCGGTTCCAGTCTGAACTGGACCCAGACTAGACCAAGCCAGTTCGATCTGGCAGCCCCTCGAACCCCACCCCACCCCGACTCCGGTCCGGGGGGGGTGTCCACAAATTTGTTTTAAAAATATATTTAATTTTTTTAAAAAACTTAGACCCTCTGGGGGAGATGTCCAATGCAGCGGGGGTTGGGGGCTGGGCAGAGGTTTTCCCTCCCCCTTCCGGCCTTTCTTATTTCAGAAAGAGGCCACAATTTAGCTGGTTTTCGGCTGTTCACCCTCGGTGCAGCGGCCATTTTGGAGGCCGCCACACCTGCGCAATAGGCCTCTGCATGGCCTGGCATGACCCAGGAAAATATACGAATATGTATCTAGGCAGCAGGGGGGGGCAGGGAAAAGGGTCACACTGTCTTTTGTTTTGTTGGGTGGTGAGACTTTTTATTTTTTAAAGTGAGATTGGGCTGAGGGAAGAGGTCCCTCTAACAGGGAATCCCAGATGTTGTTGACTACAACTCCCAGAATCCCCAAGCCAAAGCCATGGCCGCTGGGGATTCTGGGAGTTGAAGTCAACAACATCTGGGAATCCCTGTTAGAGGGAAACCTGGCTGTGGGCTGGGTTTAAATTCAGGTTATCCTAGAATTCTGCCCACCTCAAATTTGTTACTGCATTTTTCTGGGAGTATTTTTTTTTAAAAATCATTTTAATGGTTTGGGGGATTTTATTATCGGCATTGCGAGCTACACTGAGTTCCCATTTGGGCAAGAAAGGTGGCGAAAGATGTTTCCAGATGACTCAAGCTCCTTATTCCATTCTTGGAAAGGACATCTCTGGGGCCCAGAGAGGAAGGAGGCTTGTCGGTTCACAATTTTTCTTGGCCTAATATTTTGGGGCCATGTCCAATGCGGCTTCGATCAATGAAATAAATAGCATGGGATGTGTGTTCTCAATACTTCTCCCCTGACAAGCCCCCCTCTCCACACTCCGCACCAGATCAAAATTCTCCACCACAGAAATGCACAGGCTGCACTCAGGAAAAATATATGAAAATTAAGGACATATGCCCTGATTTTTCTTTTCTCAGCATAATTTTTGTCCTGCTCTCCGGATTCAAATTAATAAATCAGAATGTATTGAATTCAGATAGATAGCGCGTCTTTTGCTGTCACAGACCCTCACGGCGGTAGTGCCCAACAAAATAGTATTAAAGGGCTTATAGTAAAACCAAACGAAAATCGCAAAAGCAGTCCGCAACAGAGCTTGGATCCAAAGGCGCTCTTCAAAAAGAAGAATCAGCCCGTTCCACTTAGCAGGGTGGTTTCAAATTTAGTGGCAGCATCTCCAGGTAGGGCTGGAAAAGACTCCCGCCTGAATCCCAGGAAAGCTGCTGCCAGTCAGAATAGACAGTACTGAGTTAGGTGGAGCAATGACCTGACTCAGTGGGCAGCTTCTTGTGTTCCTAAGTGCAAGCATTTGCAAAAGCTGTTTCCAAGACCATTTTATGGAGTTGATATGGTGCAGTCCATACCCTCCTTATTCACCAGATTTCTTGCACTGCCACAATACCATACAGGTGGCATTGGAAGCAGTCTTCCAATCCCGCTTGTACAAAAGCGGACAGAATAACATGAAGTCATTGAGGCTATTCCCACGATTGCCTGAAAGTGGGCTAAGGGAGTCCAGCCTGCTTTGGGGCGATCGTGTGCTGCAAATGTGCAAGCAATCGCTCCCTTAAACTTGGGGTTTTTTGCTCGTGTGTCATAGGAACATAGGAAGCTGCCATATACTGAGTCAGACCATTGATCTATCTAGCTCAGTATTGTCTTCACAGACTGGCAGCGGCTTCTCCAAGGTGGCAGGCAGGAGTCTCTCACGGCCCTATCTGGAGATGCCAGGGAGGGAACTTGGGACCTTCCGCATGCAAGCAGTCAGGTGCTCTACCCAGAGCAGCTCCATCCCCAACGGGCAAGATCTCACGTGTAGCCTCCCATCCAAATGCAAACCAGGGCAGACCCTGCTTAGCTAAGCAGACCATTTGCGCTACCCAACCCCAAGACCAGCTCTTCTCTCCGGCCCCCCTGAAATACCGCCCTGGGTGTTTGCAAAGCAATCTGTGTCTTTTGACTAATAACCCCATCTGAACCTCATAAATTTCCGCCATTGTATATGTCAGTGGTAAATCCCCAGTCCGCTGTTTGCATTTATCATACCGAGCGCATTCCAGGTTGGGACAAGTAATCAGAACCAGGAGTCGTTCCCTGGCAAGCCGCGCGGCCGTGCACATGTGGAGCAAGGCAGGGGTGAGAGGGGGTGGGCATTGAAGCCAGTTCAGCATGGAGAAGTACGGTATACATGCCACACGTTAGGAGCAGGAAGGATCAACCCCGTAACATTTTAAATACTTGACTCCCAGATCAAGCACTAGAAGCCAGTGCCTAGGTTACTGCAAGGGGGAAGACCAGAAGTGGAGCCTCGCTGAAGGCTCTGTGGTGGCTTATCTGGGAGAAACTCCTGCCGGTAACCTTGGAGGTGCTGCTGCCAGCCTGTGTAGACAATACTGAGCTAGATGGACCAAGGGTCTGACTCGGGAGGAGGCAGCTTCCTCTGAAAGCAGCTTCTTTCTTTTCAAGGAAGATCTCCTGGCAGGAGAGCTGGTCTTGTGTGGTAGCCAGCAGGACTTGTCTCCTTAGCTAAGCAGGGTCCACCCTGGTTGCATATGAAAGGGAGACCAGAAGTGGGAGCACTGCAAGACATTCCCCTCAAGGGATGGAGCCGCTCTGGGAAGAGCAGAAGGTTCCCAGTTCCCTCCCTGGCAGCATCTCCAAGACAGGACTGGGAGAGACTCCTGCCTGCAACCTTGGAGAAGCCGCTGCCAGTCCGTGAAGGCAATACTGAGCTAGATAGACCAAGGGTCTGACTCTGTATATGGCAGCTTCCTATATTTCCTAGGTAAATGTCAAGGCAAAAAAGCGGATCTTGATTTAATTATGCCCCAATTTAATTCCACTCCCTCCATGGGAGTGACCCCAAAATATTCTTTTCCCACCCAAAAATTGCTAAACAGGCTTTAATTTCACCCACAGCAGTAGCAGAAAAATATACGGCCTGTTCACACAAGCATTCCAAGCTAGGCTTAATTCTTTAAGGTTGGCCACTAGGACTAATTTTCTATCTAGGTGGGCTGCTGACAGTATGCTTTGTGTGGACATACTTCAAGGTGGGAATCTCAGATTTATCTCGGGCCATAAAGATCCCCAGAGTCAGCAACCTGCGTTAAGCCAAGATTTGAACAATCACGAGAACCAGGGCACAAAATAGTTATCGGGACACAAGAACTACCTTGCTGTAGTAGGCCATGATCCATCAGGACTAGAACCGCACTGCAACAAACGTTAGCCAGATGCCCTCAAGAAGCTTGCAAGGAGGACACAAAGAAGATGGGGACACAGGAAGCTGTCATATACTGAGTCAGACCTTTGGTCCGTCTAGCTCAGTATTATCTACACAGACTGGCAGTGGCTTCTCCAAGGTTGCAGGCAGGAATCTCTCCCAGCCTGATACTGGAGATGCAGCCAGGGAAGGAACTTGGAACCTTCTACATGCAAGCATCTTGATGTTCTTCCCAGATCGGCCCCATCTTTTAAGGAGAACATCTTATAGTGCTCACACATGCAGTCTCCCATTCAAATGAAAACCAAGGGAGACCCTGCTTAGCAGAGGGGACAACTCATGCTTGCTATCACAAGACCAGTTCTGGAACCCTGGAGAGCCACTGCCAGTCAGTGTAGACAATACTAAGCTAGATGGAGCAAGGGTCAGACTCCTGCTGCCGTATCCATTTGTCCTGTAACCGTTTCTTAGGCTGAGCTATTACTTATTATTGCTGATGTTATCAAATTTTGCAAGACACCCTAAGAGATCTTACTGAGAGGGCAGGATAACAATACTACAAATTAAGGATAGATAAACTGGAGTCAAGATTCCATTATGGAGAGACCTTTGGCTTGCATATAAAAAGAGTTACCGTCTCGGTACGACTGCAAATGTCGGGATCAGGTCGGACCAGATCCCGCAAATGTCGGTTCGGGGTCCTTTGGACCCTTCAGGATGTCGGGGTCAGGATTCGGGTTGGGGCCAGGATCGGGCATTTCCCCGATCAGCCTTTAAGTTAATTTTTTAAAAAAAATAACCAAGATATTCACTGTGAAACCCAGAAGAAAAGCGAACGCCAGGGAATTGCAAGGGAAGTGATGTCACATTAGGGAATCACAGGGGGTGAGACTGGAAATCAGGCACTTTTAAAAACGGTAAGTTTAAAAACAGACTTTAAAAGTTTTTAAAAGAGAGAAATAAATGTATGGGCAGGCGGGCAGGCAAACAGCACAAGATATTTCCCCCCACAGCTGTAAACAGAGGTGAAGGAGCAAACCCCCATTACCATATGGAACTCTGGAGAGCTCCAATTTCCCCTGAATGGGGGAGAAGTCCGATCCGGACTGAGCTTCCCTAGGTCGGGTCGGGAATGTCTCCGACACGCTCTGAAATGGCCCATGACGAATCCCGACCCAACACTGCACAGTCATAATATTTGCCGTATTTTATTTTTTTTAAGTATACCTAAAGCAGCATATGTCAGGAAAAAAATCTCAGATCGTCTGCCCGCACGGCATATCTGATTTGCGTTCGTAAGAGGCTAGGGTTGCTCTTGAGCGGAGCAACCGAGTGAGCAATGCCGATTCTGGGTGGTTGGGTGGAGAGGCAACTTTGGTGTCCTGTGGTTATGCCTTTGTGCCAACAGCGACCAACAGCAAACCCCCTTTCCAAAGCACGACGCTAGAGATACAACGTCTTTTACTGGGTCTTTCCCCATGAAGCCAAAAACTTGGTGGCTTTAAATGAGGCTCTTTTGTAGCAAGCGTTTCTTCTTAAATCCCTCCCTCTTCTCCCAAATATTTCTGGTGCAGTATCTCTCTTTTCGGTTGCCAGCAGCTTTCTAATGCAAATTTGCATGACAGGCGGCCTCTTGGACTTGGGGAAAATCTCTGCCTACCCAAGTTTGTAACTCCCAATGGGAATTTCAAGATGGCTTCCCTTCCAAGTGGCTCAGTGCAGGAGTGGGAGAGAAGTTACCTGCCTTTTCGAAAGAGCAGAGCTGGCCCAGGATAAAGTAAGTCCCTTCAGGTAGCAAATTTTGGAAAGTGGAAGATTTGGAACCCATCCCCACTTGCCCCTTTCTGTGGTTGCCGGCAGCACCACAGAGCCATTGGCAAATTTGGCACCACTCTGGCCAGGCCAGCTCTATGGGCGGCACCACTCTAGCCAGGTCAACTCTATGGGCAACACCACTCTAGCCCAACTCTATGGGCAAAAATTCTTCCTCTTCTCCAATTTTCTCTCCCTCCTCTCACTCAGCCCAACTCTGTTCTTCGCAGAGCCAGGTATGTGCATCATGAGAGAAGCAGAACTTGCCCCACTGTCAAGAAAAGCACCCCAGCGCCTGCAGATGGGTACATCTCAGTACTGCCAAGGGAGGCCCTCATCTCTACATATTCAAACTGGGGAGAGAAGCTCCGTGCCGTGAAAAATTCAGCCACTGTTGGCTTTTTTTTTTTGTCAGTGCAGGAGAGGAATTTCCCCTCCCCAAAATAGTACAAGGGCTGGGGAGAGAGGGGGGTTTGCCAACCCACTCCAGGAATCAGCATCAGTGATGACTGAAAGCAAATCTGGAAATTTGAATGGCTTGTTCTTGTGGAAAATATTGGAGAGGGATTAGTGGTGGTGGTGCTAATCAGCTGGAGTTGGCAGCTCTAGAAAGAGAGGAGGCTTGGTCACAATCCAGCTGCATGCAAAGCACTGGTTCAGCCCTCCAGCCATGCTCCTGCCTTACATGGGAACATAGGAAGCTGCCCACTGAGTCAGACCTTTGGTCCATCTAGCTCAGGATTGTCTACACAGACTGGCAGCGGCTTCTCCAACGTTGCAGGCAGGAGTCTCTCGCAGCCCTCTCTTGGAGATGCTGCCAGGGAGGGAACTTGCAAGCATGTGGGTGCTCTTCCTAGAGTGGCCCCATCCCCTTAGGGACATATCTGCCAGTGCTCGCATATCATCTCCCGTCCAAATGCAAACCAGGGCAGATCCTCCTTAGCAAAGGGGACCATTCAATTCATGCTTGCTACCACATGCCTTTAGCATAAAGGATGATTCTCTCCCCTCTCCCACCCCAGTTCTCCTTTATTTTAATACATGTCAATACATCATGTATTATGGTGGATGGAGTTGATTACAACAGCAATGAAAGCACCACTGAGAGACCTTCAAGGCCAAGTTGAAGACAGATCGTCCTGGAGAGAATCTATCTAGGTGGTCGCTAAGAGTCAGCTATGTTTGTAAGGGTTTGAATTTATGTTTTGAATTATTATTATCGCAAGAGTAAATTTTATAGCTGATAATTCACGAAGAGAAGTGTGCAGGAAGTCCACCTTTTTGTGTGTATTTGCAATGAATGACAATATTACTACTGTTAAAATTAATAAAAATTGAATTTGGAAAGAAAGAAAAAAGGTGCTCGCTAAGAGTCGACACCAGCTTGACGGCACTTAATCAATCAATACACCACTGCTTTTAGAAGACCTAGATAAACCTCAAAGCTTTGCAATGGGACTAACTTTGGAAATTTAAGTCGGCGATCCCAGACACAGTCACCTCAAAGTATGCCCCACTGGACGCAGTAAACCTCCAAGTAAAATTGTGTTGCACGCTGATCTATAACGCAAAATCATCTTTGCATCATGGACCTGACCAAAGGGCCTGGATTTTCTAGAAGCAGTCATACTCCAATTCTAGATTTAGAAACACAGGAAGCTGCCATATACTGAGTCAGACCATAGGTCCATCTAGCTCAGTATTGTCTTCACAGACTGGCAGCAGCTTCTCCAAGGTTGCAGGCAGGAATCTCTCATAGGAACATAGGAACATCGGAAGCTGCCATATACTGAGTCAGACCCTTGGTCCATCTGGCTCAGTATTGTCAACACAGACTGGCAGCGGCTTCTCCAAGGTTGCAGGCAGGAATCTCTCTCAGCCCTCTCTTGGAGATGCTTATTGAACCTGGGACCTTCTGCATGCAACACAGACTGAGCTCTCGCCTTATCCCCTAAACCCCTGCTAACTTGGCAAAGAGGCACCTTTTAAAGTGGCGGTTCTCTTTATTGAGCAGGGGGAGAGCAACTGGCCCTCTCCGCCCCCAGCACAGCATCCCTCCAGTGACTGTTGCTGGTGTCTCTTATGTTTCTTTTTAGATAGATAAATAAACTTCATTCCGATCGTGGATCAGACAGCACAACAAAAAACATCACATAAGACTAGAGCGTACTTTTTAGATTGTGAGCCCTTTGGGGACAGGGATCCATCTTATTTATTTATTATTTCTCTGTGTAAACTGCCCTGAGCCATTTTTGGAAGGGCGGTATAGAAATCGAATTAATGATGATGATGATGATGATAGGAATACTTGACAGCGCTCACATGTACTTCCCCATCCAAATGCAAACCAGGGCAGACACTGCTTAGCAAGGGGACAATTCAGGTTCGCTGCCACGAGAGCAGCTCTCCTCCTTGGGATGACTGAAATGCAAGCCCTCCCTGCACCACCACCCCGTCTGCTCCGAGGCAGACTCCAAGCTGCCCTCTGCCCCTCCCTGAGCCAGCTACAGAAGACCCGTCAAGAATGCTGGTTTTTAACCAACGCGACGTGATTCAGAAGATCAAGTCAGGGCAAATGCTCCATTTTGTGCAGGGTAAATATTTATGCAGCCAGGGAGCTGGTCGAAGGAGTGCCTTTCATGCCCATGCCACGCAAAAACACAACAGAAAGGAGACACGGGTTCAAGGCCCCCCTGAACAGTCACGGCCTGAAAGTAAAAGGCATTACGGACCCGTTCGCTCCCCGCCCCCGCCCCCCATCCATAGGCTAGGGAATCCCTCTTTAAAGGGGAATCCTTTCCAGATCTCCCTTTATAAGTAGACCCAACAATAGGTTCTTAGAACTCGAGCCGGTCCGGTTCAAACTTGGACCGCCCCACCTGTGCCAGTTCGATTCGAACTGGGCCAGTTTGGCTCGCACATCCCTATCTGCTGTAAGATACTCAGCTTAGAGGAGGGGGCCATAGCTCAGTGGAAGACCGCGTGCTTGCATGCGAACGTTTCCAGGATCACCCTCTGACGGCATCTCCAGGTAGGGATGAGAAAGACTCCTGCCTTATGCCTTGGAGAGATGCTGCCAGTCAGTGTAGACCAGGGATTCTCAACGTATGGGTCCCCAGATGTAATTGGACTTCAACTCTCATAATTCAAACCCAAGCAAACCCTGCTTAGCAAAGGGGACAATTCACAAGTCACCCATCTAAATGCAAACCCAAGCAAACCCTGCTTAGCAAAGGGGACAATTCACAAGTCAACCATCCAAATGCAAACCAATGCAAACCCTGCTTAGCGAAGGGGACAATTCACAAGTCAGTTATCCAAATGCAAAACCAAAGCAAACCCTGCTTAGCAAAGGGGACAATTCACAAGTCACCCATCCAAATGCAAACCAAAGCAAGCCCTGCTTAGCAAAGGGGACAATTCACAAGTCAGCCATCCAAATGCAAACCAAAGCAAACCCTGCTTAGCAAAGGGGACAATTCACAAGTCAGCCATCCAAATACAAACCCAAGCAAACCCTGCTTAGCAAAGGGGTCAATTCACAAGTCACCCATCCAAATGCAAACCAAAGCAAACCCTGCTTAGCAAAGGGGACAATTCACAAGTCAGCCATCCAAATGCAAACCCAAGCAAGCCCTGCTTAGCAAAGGGGACAATTCACAAGTCACCCATCCAAATACAAACCAAAGCAAACTCAGCTTAGCAAAGGGGACCATTCCTGCTCACTACCACAAGACCAGCTCTCCACGTCTCCCAGCTTTCCCCTCCAGACATCCCACTGGGAAGCACAAAGCCCAGATGCGCAAGTCTCTGAAGGTCCCTCTGCCACACACCCCCCCCCCCATTTGATGCAACATCCATTGCTTCCAACCCTGCTCACGTTACAGAGGGGCGTCCTGCTCCGTTCCCTGGCTAATTCCCGACGAGCACACTCCAAAACTTTAAGGAAACGTGAGGCTGGAAAACTCTCTCCGAAGCAGAAAGGGAACAGAGGGCTGTAAATCAGGGCAGTTTGGGAAAGCTCTCCCCGGAGCACTCTCTCGCTTCAAAACAAACCATTAAGGAGGAGGAACCCTGCAAGGAGATGAATTATCCCCAGCCAGGGATCACTCCACTTATAGCGGCCATAACATTCTTGGCCTCCCACACTAAGCGAGCCTCAGGCTGACCTCTTGGGCCCAGACATCCTTCCCAAACTTCTAGCTGATCTCAGCCAGGGAGAAACCATCCCAAAAACAGGTGTTATGAAAGACAGAAAAAACGAACACCCTTGCTCTGTGTGTGCGACCACTTTTATTTACACAAATGTTGCACGTCTGCTCCACTTTCCCTCTTCAGCTGGCAGGGGAAAAGCTCTCCGGCTCAAAAATGTGGGTGATTTCCAGGGTTGCAAACTCGCTGCAGTGAAGTCAAGACTCCCGGTGTAAAAAATACAATTTAAAACGTCCTCCTTCTCCATAAAGAGGGCTAATATTATAATGCCCTTGTAGAAATCGATGGAGTGGCCACCTTTGGAGAACTGTGTTCAGTTCTGGTCACCGCATCTTAAGGAGGACCATTGTAGAACTGGAGAAGGTGCAGAAGAGGGCAACCCAGATGATCAGGGGCCTGGAGCACCTTCCTTACCAGGCAAGGCTACAGCCTCTGATGCAGCCGGGGAGAAAAACCTGGAACCTTCTGCATGCAAGCAGGCAGGAGCTCTTCCCATCCCCAAAGGGGAATACAGGTTATCCCTAATCCGGACATCCGGAATCCGGAATGCTCCAAAATCAGGAAACCACCACGGCGTGCGCCTGCAGCACCAACTTGACATTATTTTCACATGAAATCTGAATTTCATCTCCACCTAAAATGCCATGTTTGAGTCTAACATGACCGGCAACATTAGTGCGTCGAAACTTTTCTCGCAATTAGTTTTCATTACATTGACAGCTACCTGTAGTGATCATAAATCCAATGCTTATTTGTTTTTATACTTTAAATAAAACCTTAAAAAAATAAAATACAGTGTACAGTAACCTTTCCTGTTTAAACTTGGATCCCATGCCCAAGATATCTCATTACAGTATGCAAATATTCCCAAATCCAGAAAAGTCCGAAATCCGGAACAATTCTGGTCCCAAGCAGTTCAGATAAGGGATGCTCAACCTTTGGCTTACAGTGCTCACAGGCAGTCTCCCATTCAAATGCAAACCAGGGTGGACCCTGCTTAGCAAAGGGGGCCATTCATGCTTGCTACCACCAGACCAGCTCTCCTGGAGAGACTGCGGAACAATGCAGAGGAAAGTTCGGTTAGCTCTTGCATTCCCTTCCTACCTACATCCATGAACACGGTGCCATTTTTATGACCTGTAGAGCTCCATAAAGCCGAAATGTGCAATCATTTCCGACACAGCCTTTGCAATTTCAAGGCTGCTAGGCGGGGAAGGGGTGTGTGGAATGAACACCACCCTTCACTTGCCAGTCTTCCAGCCAAGTGCAACCCACTTGCCCCAGAAGGACGACCTAAAGGTATCCTCCATCAACACAGCAAAGGGTGTGTTAAAAATGATCAGGAGCAGGAAACCCCTGGGGGCATTTCCACTGGCACACCTCACACCCATTCAGTTTAAGAATGTGTTTCTCTATGCCAAGGGCTGCTCCTTTGATAAGACAAACAGATTCCATTGATAAGACACAATGGAAGGAACAAACAGACACACCTCTTTCCCCACTAAGACGTGATTTGATACGCGGAGGTGAGAAACATCCAAACGCTGGTTCGGCGGCTTGATCCGGACACCGTGCCAAAGCACAGCTAAGGACATTTTGGCATGAGATCCAAATTGACACACCACGACTCGTGATCGGGCAGCAATCCGGAATCAGGAACCACGGTTTGAAGGAACCGTGGTTTGCAAAGTCCGGTTTGCACAACCAGGGTTTGCTGCAATGTCTGAACTGGCAAACCAGGATTACAGCCTTCGGTTCCACCTCTGGAGGTTGCTAGACTGAGAGAGAGCGAGAGCTGAGCAAATGGGCACCTCTAAACCAGGGTTTCTTGGATGTCTGGAAGCTCAACCCATGGTTTAGGCTCTAAATATTGCTGGTGAAAATTATGATCTGAAATACTAGAATTGAACCGACAGTAGAGTTTATGGATAAACTAAGACTCGACCTCCTCTGATGCCTTAAAAACCTCTCAAATGCACCTTCTGAACCTCATTTAGAATGTGTTTCAAATCCAACATTAGTGCGTTGGAGTGGTCGGCACCATCTGAGGGGACGAACCCTCATATCTACCCCTTAGAGATGGGAAAGAACTGATAGCATTTTGTGTGTTCAGGCTTTGCTTATCCCAACCATCAGGCCTGCAGTGGCCAGAACTACAAGGGTGGTTGAGAAATTCTTTAAACACAAAAGCTACGATCAGATGTGACTGATGTTGTCAGAGGAACGGAAATGGGCAGGAATGTCCTCCAAACAATACTCCTCAGAGTGAGCACCACAGTTTCTTCATTGTGACCCTTACCTTGACCTTAACCTTTCCCTCTGTGCAAAAATGACGACATTTTTACCCTAATTGATAGGGCGATGCAAACCGGTTCGAGCTCGAACCGGGTACACATCAAACCAAGCCGGTTCGAGCAGCTCGAGCTTGAACTGGACCGGCCCTCCAAAATGTTCAGCCTGGTTCAATAGGCCCTCGGTATAACCAGGCCACCGCCGGCCCAAGCTGATGTGGGGGGGAGCACTGGTGGGCCCTAGGGGAGCCGCCACCCCCGAGAAGCCATGATGCCTAGAACTCTAACCTCCTGCCCACCCACCGCCCACCCTTTAAAAACCCTGTAGGGTTCCCCTGATGCTTGTAAAGGGGAATCCTCACCAGATTCCCTTTTAGAAGTACTAAAACTGGGTCCGAACTGGTTCGACCCCAGTTCTAGGCACAAACTGAACTGCTAGCCAGAGCGGTCCCATGCATATCCCAATTGATTGGGGATAGGGAAAGAACATAAGCACAGCCCTGCTGGATGAGGCCCAAGAAGGTCTATCTAGTCCAGCATCCTGTTTCCCACGGTGGCCCACCAGATGCCCCTGAGAAGCCCACAGGCAGGCGCTGAAGGCATGCCCTCTCTCCTGCTGTTACTCCCCTGCAATTGGTACTCAGAGGCATCCTGCGTTGGAGGCTGGAAGTGGCCTACAGCCCTCCGACTAGTAACACAGAGAACAACACAGAGAATAACACAGAGAAAGCTGCAAGTGCAACAACACTATCACCAATTTCCCATCTCTAGTGGGGTGGGCCTCACCAAAGATTGCCAAAGATCACTATCAGCATTCATCCCCTGAGATAGTACTTGTGGTCAACATTTGTGGGCCTGGCTCATGCTGCTACTTTGCACAGATCCAGAATGCACGCCCGTGTACATTTACTCTAAAGTAATCCCCATCTAGTTCAACGGGACTGACTCCCAGGTCAGTTTGCAGATGACTGCCGCTGCGATCCCCTGCACAGCCACGGAGCTAACTCCCATTGATTTCAGTGGGTCTCATGTCTGAATAAGCACACATGGGCTTGAGCTGCAACCGCTTAGTAATGAGAGCCGTTCTTAGCCAACGGAGGCAGCCAATATGAGCACATAGCATTGCTCGGTGGAGATAATTCACCAAAAGGGGCGGGGATCGTAGTCCCAGCAGCACCGGCTTGGAGGCTCCGAGAGATAAGCGGGCTTGAGATGAGACACGGCTGAAATCCACAACTTACCCAGACAGGTCCGGCCGTCTGTATGAAGGCGAGATCCTGGCTTGCACTCACAGTAATAGGACCCCAGAGTGTTCACACATCTGTGCTGGCAGCCCCCGTTGTGAACTTGGCACTCATCAGCATCTGGAAGGGAGGAGAAATGGAACGAGTCAGAGCGGCGGGCAAGAGAGGAGAGCAGCTCAGCACGGCGGCTGGCCAGTTCTTCCTCCAAAGTGTGACTCAGGAAGGAGCAGGGTAATCGCTTCCCATCAGCACATCGACCAGGCCAGGGGAAAAGCTTCCCCGGGCCAGCCAGTACTGGCGTGGATGCTGGAGGAGAACAGACAGTGTTGCAGATTCTAGGCCTACTCCAGCAAGGCGTTGAAACGTCAGAGAAGCTGGGGGGGACAGAGAGTCTTGAGAAAGACCAAGGTGGGCTCCCACAATTAAACTAAGCCAAACTAAACTCCCACAACTAAACTAAACTAAATTAAACTAAACTCCCGCAACTAAACTAAACTAAGATCCCACAACTAAACTAAACTAAGCTCCCACAACCAAACCAAACTAAACACCCACAACTAAACTAAGCCAAACTAAACTCCCACAACCAAACTAAACTCCCACAACTAAACTAAGCCAAACTAAACTCCCACAACTAAACTAAGCCAAGATCCCACAACTAAACTAAACCAAGCTCCCACAACTAAACTAAGCTCCCACAACTAAACCAAACTAAACTCCCACAACTAAACTAAGCCAAACTAAACTCCCACAACTGAACTAAACTAAGTTTCCACAACTCCCACAACAATACTAGACCAAACTAAACTCCCACAACTAAGCTAAACTTAGAGATTAAGATTGGGTTCTCACCTGGTCTCTCTTTAGTTGTGGGGAGTTGAGTTCTGTCATGGGAGCTTAGTTTAGTTTTAGTTGTGGGAGCTGTCATTATGAGTCGGTTGAGTTTGGTTGCTGATAACTCAGTTTTCTATATGTGATGCAATTTCTTAGATAATTTGCGGGGTGGACAGGAAAGATCAAAAGAGGGAGGTGAACCAGCACTCCCACTAAGACCTGAGGAGGAGAGCTGGTCTTGCAGTAAGAGAGCATGAACTTTGTTAAGATGGATCAGCCCTGGTTTGCATTTGGGTGGGCAAGTACATGAAAGAGTTCTCCCTTAGCGGAGAGGGCCGTAGCTCAGTGGCAGAGCATCGGCTTTCCTGCAGAATGCCCCAGGTTCAATTCCTGTCGTCTCCAGGTAGGGCTGGGAGAGACACCTGGCTGAAACTTGGAGAGCCGCTGCCAGTCAGTGTGGACAATATTGAGCTAGATGGACCAAGGGGGTGACTCAGTATGAGGCAGCTTCCTGTGATCCTATGACACAGCCCAGCCATCACACTCCGATTCCGGGGAATCCTCCAAGGCACAACTGGCCAGGGTCACAGAGCAAGTGCTTGTGACATCAGGCAAGGCCCCTTTAAGAACCAACGTTTCCTTATGGAAGGGCAAAGGCCAAGTCACCCTACCTAAGCAGTGGGCTACAAAACCCAGCAGTCTGCTGGAGCAACAGTCCCTTCATGCTGCAACACCCAGCTCCTGCCTGTCCGAGTGCTGCTGTCCAAGGTCCTGAAATACCACCCTGGGAGCTCTCCAAGGTCCCATAGATTCCTGATTTCTGCCTTAAAAAGACATTGGCTCAGCCTGGGAGCTAATCTTGGCTGGAAAGCAGGGCATACAGATAACTGATTACAGGTGGCCTTCGTCACCCACGGTTGTGGCAACCGTGGCTCCGTGTATCCACGTACAGGTCTTAGAGACCCGGTTTCTTCATCCACAGTGCAAAAATAGGCTAGAATCCACCTCCTCGCAGTTGCCAAGTGGCCATAAATGACTTCCGATATCACTCCCAGCCACCATTTTAGAGCACGGAGCAGTTTTGAGGCTCTTTCTTTAGAAACAAATTGGGGGGGCAAAAATGTGGTTGATTTGTGGGCTGGGGGCCATTTCTGGAGCCCTGCAGCCATGGAGAGCAAGGTACTGTGCATTCCAACTCTTATTTTATTTTCCCCCCTTCCCACGGTTTAGGCATTTAAAGGCATTTTTCCCCACTGGAACCTAACAACCCCAATCCACATAGTTGAGCGTTCATTATTCACATTTCAGTATCTGTGGAAATTGGTGGGAATGGATCCCCTATGAATAGTGAGGGCTACTGGTATTACCAAGGCAAACTCAGAGAGTCTCCATCACATCTTAGGCTGAGCTCTGAGCCAACCCACTATGCATCGCTTTCTCCAACTGTTTCTGCCTCTGGAAGAGGAGAAAGAGTATTCCAGGAGCTGCAAATATCACATGGCCTCTTTTACATCCCAAACTCACTACTTGTGAGCACCTTGAGGACTGGAGTATTAATGTGGAGAGAGGGATATAAACCATGCTGAGCCCACGGGACAGATCAGGACGCAAATAAAACCAAATCTCTCTCTTCCATATCTGTTTCTGAAAGAGCTAGAAGTATCATGATCCTCAGGGACACATAATCAGAGACCTGTGGGTGAGATGAAGGTACTGGAAGACACATGGTAACTGGCAGATACATTGGTTTCACAAAAATCTGAAGAAAAAGCCTTCGTTGCGGTCAGGGACCCAGAACTGCCCCAATGTAAATTCATGGAGCGGAATGTTAGCAGACTCAGAGGGCAGTTAACAGGCAATCAGGTGGGTGGAGCTAATGGGAGACCACATGTGAGCACTGTGAGATATTCCCCTCAGGGGATGGAGCCGCTCTGGGAAGAGCAGAAGGTTCCAAGTTCCCTCCCTGACAGCATCTCCAAGACAGGGCTGAGAGAGAGATATTCCTGCCTGCAACCTTGCAGAAGCCGCTGCCAGTCTGTGTAGACAACACTGAGCTAGATGGAACAATGGTCTGACTCAGTATATGGCAGCTTCCTATGTTCCTATGAGTGCCGAGAATTTTCATCAGGCACAGACTCAAATATCATGCACGCCCGGAATACAGTGCAATCAAATTTTAACACTGGATTTTGAGACTTCAGCACTGTTCACTTTTGATAGCTCTTTAAACACTACCAAGATATAATTAATTGCCTCAACATTTAGCCAATTTTAAAAAAAAAACAAAAAACAAGTTAGCACAGCAGATCAAGTGCTGAAAAGCTGGAGTAGCCAAGTTCAGTATGAAGTTCTCAGCATCTGAGGCATATTTTAACACCCATTCTCCAAGTCAAGTCCTTGTCTTGAAACCATCCTACTGTTCTAACCGGCACTTTAAAACACGCCATGCAATCTGCATGCTAAATTTGGAATCTCAAACTCGGAACGTCCCCCCCCCCCCGGTGCCCAAACCGCATTTTCTTTGTTTTGTTTCAGCTCCATGGCGTGGAAAGGGGCGACAAGGAGATCCGAGGCCATTCAGAGCCCTGGCGTGCATATTGTGTTCTGTTTTTGGAGCGCGGTTTTATTTTCGCCTTTTTTTTCCCTCCACAAATATCCCCCTCCAATTGGGCACGCAGCCCAGACAGAAAAAAAACATCAAGGATATTGGCAGGCACAGAGGAGAGCCAGACAAAAGACGGCTCCTGCCAGCAGGAGAAATTGGGATGAGCAAGGGGAGTTTTCCGCGGGAGTCACTGGGGCCACTCCTGATCCGTCGCCCCCGAAGCGGCTCTTGTGGCTAATGAGACGGGCCACTTTGGGACGCGGGCCAAATCCGGCTGCCCTCAATTGACAAGGGCCTCCTCGCATGTGGTCGGACGTGCACTCCTGGGGCCAAAGGAACAGAGAACCCAGCCAAGAAGGACTGGCGTTACCCTCCTTTCCCAGGGCCCTGCTGGGGAAAGATCGTACCCTGAGAGCACACTGCAGTTTCCCAGTGATAAACAGGGGCAGTGATTTCTTGTCTAAGGCTGCATTTGAGGCACTGGGTTCAGATCATGGCGCTTTCCAGATTAGACCCGGCAACGGGGTCACGTCGTCTCTCGGAAGTGTGCGTCCACATTCCCCGAGTCGTGACACCGAGTCACGACACGGACAGCAGGGTGCCGTTCACATTTCCAAGGCCTTGCTTTGAATTTAATCGCTGCAATATAGAGCCAGAACGTGCTATATCCAGTGTTTAAAAGCTGCTGGTTTTTTGGATTGTTAGTTTCCACGAGACTGCTCCCCCTGCTGTTTACGTTCCGAATGCGACTTGCCTGAACGGAGGCATTTTGCTGCTGTTGAGGAGCTAGTCTGGAAACCGCCTATGAGGAGGAGTCATTCCACTTTCTTCTGTTCTGGTCAAACCCCACTTAGAAGATTGTGGCCAGTCCTAGAGAGGAAGAGCTGGTCTTGTGGCAGCAAGTGTGAATCGCCCCCTTTGCTAAGCAGGGCCCACCCTGGTTTGCATTTGAATAGGAGACCACCTGTATGAGAACTGGAAGCTCTTCCCCTTAGGGGATGGGGCTGCTATGGGAAGAGCACCTGCTTGCTTGCACGTAGAAGATGCAAGTTCCCTCCCTGGCAGCATCTCCAAGAGAGGGCTTGGAGAGACTCCTGCCTGCAACCTTGGAGAAGCCGCTGCCAGTCTGTGTAGACGATGCTGAGATAGATGGACCAAGGGTCTGACTCAGTAGAAGGCAGCTTCGGGCGCGGTGACGGCCACCAGCTTGGATGGCTTTAAAAGGGGCTGAGACAAATTCAGGGAGAACAGGCTATCGATGGCTACTAGCCTGGTGGCTATAGGCCACCTCCAGCCTCAGAGGAAAGATTCCTCCGAATACCAATTGCAGGGGAGCAACAGCAGGAGAGAGGGCATGCCTGTGGTCTTCTTGGAGGCATCTGGTGGGCCACGGCGTGAAACAGGATGCTGGACTAGATAGGTCTTGGGACAGATCCAGCAGGGCTGTGCTTATGTTTGCCATGAAGACAGGGCCGTTTTTAAACCCGTTTCCATTCCCCATTATAACACTTTGGAGGGTCCGCGGGAAGGCGGGCCACATTTGCACCAAACAGGCACTCTCGGGGCCACTCACGGGAAGCTGATTATGTGACCCTCCACCCGACACTAGCTCAGAGCCGTAGTCACGTCGGGCTCGGTGGCGGGAGATTGTCCTCATCTCACCTGCCCGACTTGGAGAGGACGCACAAACTTTGAAGCACAGGAAAGGTGGGGGGGGGGTTGCTTATGAATGAAGGGAAAGGGAATGTGCTGGAGCAGCTGTGATCTGCCAGGTGCTAATTAAAGTGATTCCCACCCCCACCCCCCCAAGACATGTGCATGGAAACACCCTTAAGCCAGATTAGGCATGTCGCTTGCCTCCTTCGGCAGAACTGACTCGGTGCCAATCCTTTGGTTTTTTTAAGAAGAGTGTGAGAGGGAGAGCAAACGGGTCGAGCAAATGAAAGAAGCTGGCGCAGGCCCCACTGCAACGAGGGGAGCTGGTTCTGAATGGTTGCCTTTGCTAAGCAGGGTCTGCTCTAGTTTGCATTTGGATGGGGGCCTACGTGGGAGTGCTGTGAGATATTCTCCTTAGGGGATGGGGCCATCGCTCAGTGGTGGAGCATCTGCTTTGCATGCAGAAGGTCCTGGGTTCCCTCCCTGGCAGCATCTCCAGGTAGGGCTGGGAGAGAAGCCTGCCTGGAACTTTGGAGAGGCGCTGCCAGTCAGTGTTGACCACACTGAGCTGTTGCTTTCCGTCACATATACTTCGAATTAGTTCCAGCAGGGAAGGAGAAGCCAGACGTTGCGCCAAAGGCTTAACAGGAAAAGGGGCCAGCGCTTCTTGTGGCAGTACATTCCTCAGGCTAATTGGGCATTGGGTGACAAAGTGCTTGGACAAAGGACAAAGTCTGCCCCGAATCGACTGCCTGTCATGGAATCTAGCATGGTGTGTGTGTGTGTGTGTGTGTGTGTGTGTGTGTGTGTGTGTGTGAATGAAAGAGAGAGAGAGAGAGAGAATATGCAATTCTTCCCATTTACTCTTTTCACACCATGCATAATTTTATAATCTATTTTTATACTACAACTCCCATCATCCCCCGCAGTGTTCCCTGCAAGAGGGATTCACAGATGTCGTTGACTACAACTCCCACAATCCCCAGCCAAAGGCCATTGCAGCTGGGGGTTTGGGGAGCCGTAGTCCACAACAGCTGGGAATCCCTCTTGCAGGGAACACTGATCCCCTGCCACACGGGGGATTATGGGAGTTGTGGTTCCGCTACAGACGAGGAGTCAAGGTAGCCTGCCCTTGTCCCCCAGGGTTTATCTCTTCTAAGCTAGAAAGCCCCCAGTTCTCAGACGGAAGCCCTTTGGAGAGCTGATCCCATGGCACCAAGCATGAGTTGACCCTTTTGCTAAGCAAGGCCCATCCTGGTTTGCATTTGAATGGGAGACCACCCGCATGAGCACTGGAAGATATTCCTCTTAGGGGATGGAGCTGCTCTGGGGAACTTGCATACAGAAGGCTCCAGGTTCCCTCCCTGGCAGCATCTCCAAGGCAGGACTGAGAGAGAGATTCCTGCCTGCAACCTTGGAGAAGCTGCTGCCAGCCTGGGTAGACAATACTGAGCTAGATGGAGCAAAGGTCTGACTCGGTAGCAGGGAGCTTCCTATGTCCTTTTGAAATATTTGGCGCGGTTTGTCACTCACTGCTGAGTGGATGACGGTGAAAAGAAAAATAATGCTGCTTTTACGCTCTCCGTTTTTGAATTATGATTACATTCCAAGCGAACAGAACCTATTTGTGCCAGAGATCCACCCCCTTCTCCCCAACCTGAATAGGAACAGAGGAAACCGGCGCCCATGGGTTCGCACACTTGACACTATGCCACCCCCCCCCCGCCCCACAAAATGCTGCCAACAGAGTTTTAGAGCAGAAGACAATACGGGATGTTCCCAGCTTTGATTGCATGGAACACAGTTGTGCTTCCTCAACTTCATCTGCAATAGGAACATAGGAACATAGGAAACTGCCATATACTGAGACAGACCGTTGGTCTATCTAGCTCAGTATTGTCTTCACAGACTGGCAGCAGCTTCTCCAAGGTTGCAAACAGGAATCTCTCTCAGCCCTATCTGGGAGATTCCACCAGGGAAGGAACTTGGAGCCTAGATGCTCTTCCCAGAGCGGCTCTATCCCCTAAGGGGGGGTGGTGGATATCTTCCAGTGCTCACACTTCTAGTCTCCCATTCATATGCAACCAGGGCAGACCCAGCTTAGCTATGGGGACAAGTCATGCTGGCTACCACAAGACGGACCTCTCCGTCTTGAGACCGGCAGAGTCCTTTGCTTTCGAAAACAGAGATGTCGTTCACCCTGAACGCTCGGCTCCAGAGATCTAATCGGCCCTTTAGCCCCAAGCCTGGTCCACGCACAGAATAGATGTTTGTACGAAAACAGGGAGCACCGTTTCTGGGTGATCCTCTCCTTTCATCTGCGATACAGACTCACGGCCGGTTCCACAGTCATTTCCTCTCCCCGGGGAATCTGGTGCCTGTCATTCTGCGGGCGAGGCAAGGCCTCGCCCGCAAACCATTTCTCGGCACCATCCCAAGTTTCTGTGGAGGAAGCCAAGATGGTTTAATGGGTATAACATAAATCGAAGTCGGTGGCATAGATGGGATGTTAGCCTTGGGCAATATATCTGCATATGCAGAACTCCCATGAATGCCAAAGATGACAGAGCTATTCCCATGTTTCACTCCGTCCCCAGACAGCACAGAAAAGTCGGTCTCCTGCTAAAGAATGCTGTGCAATTCAAAAGGCTGCTACTACTTGACTGCGTCACTCGGTACTCAGATAGCACAGAAAGCCATACTGTTCTTCTCCTGGGACTTGTACACACAGCAGGCTATACTGAGAGTTTACAGGGAAGTTTTACGGCGAACTCGAAGTTGTCCCAAAAGCCCGATGAAAATTGTGGATTTTTTTTTTTACCCTGGATATAAATCAGACTACATTCTAATGTGCAGTGAAAAAAACCGAATTGTGTGTGAACTGCTCCCCGACAACTCGCAGG
This sequence comes from Hemicordylus capensis, assembly GCF_027244095.1. Classification (NCBI taxonomy): domain Eukaryota; kingdom Metazoa; phylum Chordata; class Lepidosauria; order Squamata; family Cordylidae; genus Hemicordylus; species Hemicordylus capensis. Next base: position 8,999,747 of record NC_069672.1, on the reverse strand, counting down.
GACTTCAGGGTAAATTTGGCCGATATGTGAACGCACCCCTTCCGTTCCGGAGGGGATGTGAGTTAAAGGGCTTTAGAAGCCCTGTGCGAAAAACTTCCAGCTAAGGAATTCTATGCAATTCAAAAGGCTGCTGCTATTTCACTGTCTCACTCGATACCCAGATGGCGCAGGGAAAACATGCAGTTCATCTCCTACTAAAGAATTCTGTGTGGTTCAAAAAGCTGCTACTGTTTCAGTCTCACTCGGTGCCCAGACAGCACAGAAAAGCATGCAGTTGATCTCTTGCTAAAGAGTTCCATGCAGTTCAAAAGGCTGGCACTATTCCACTGTTTCACTTGGGAGCCAGATAGTAGGAGTGTGCAAGGAACCGGCTGGGCTGGTTTGGTTCAAGTCTGGACCGAACCCAAACCAGACCGGGCCAGTTCGGTACGGCACCCCCTCGAACCGTGCTCCCCCGATCCGGTCCGGTCCGGGGTGGGGGTTCACGGACATTTTTTTAAAAATATATTTTTGTTTTACTTACCCCCTCCAGTGGAATTATTGGAGGTGGCAGGTGGAGAGGGAGGGGGTCCACAGAGGTTTTCCCTCCCTCCGCTGGCCTCCCTTGATGCCCATACCAGCCAGCCACGCAGAAGGCAACTGGGCAGGCACGGCGGCCTCCAAAATGGCCACCGTGCCAGAGGGGAAGTGCTGGCCGGCCAGCCGGTATGGGGATCCACACACACCATCTCCAACAACTCCCCTGGAAGGGGTAAGTAATTTTTTTTTTAATCACAGTCGGAGGGTGTTCGGTACGGGGTCGGACCGAACAGGGGATGGTTCGGTTCGATCCCAAATGGTCGAACCGAACCAGTTCGACGTCGAACCAGTTTGCACGTCCCTACCAGAGAGCACAGAAAAGTATGCAGCTGTTCTCCTACTCAAGAATTCTGTGCATTTCAAAAGTCTGCTGCCTTAACACACACGGGCTCTGATAGAAACCAGATTTGACTGGATTCTTCTGTAGCCTTTCAGCCCATCACTCAAGCAGAAATGCAACACGTTTGCCACCAGAGGCTGCAGGGTGGTGGGAAGCAGATTCTATTTGCTAAGCCTGAACGCTCATGAGTTATATCCTTTGGGGCTTGCCAGCAGCTCAAAGGTGCATAAAGATGTTTATTATTTGAGCGATGATCAGGCTGTGGAAATTCACACACCACATTTTGTTCAGATGTATCATCGTCTCTGCCAGGAGGAGGAACTGGATTCTGTGTGTTTCTCACTGACTGGCAAATCAGCACATATCGCTGATTGGCTGGAATCAGTGCCGTCACTAACCCACTTTCCCTCACTCCTCCCTGGAGCAGATTTTCAACACACCTTATTCACCCCATTGGTGGGGAGGGACGAAGCTATTTTTAACTGAATACAGGTACATGAGGTGCTACCAAAGAGGAAGTCTGAAGCATGTGGAGAGCAGGTCTGAAGACTAGATTCGTGCTCAGGCTGGTGGTCTGTACACATCTTCCCTCTTTTAAAAGGGGGGTGGGTGGGAAATTAAGATTGTCTCTGGAGATGCAAAATGGTGCCGAGCCCAGTTTTCAAGCTATGTCTACACACACCCTAACATTTTGATCACAAAGGAACCTAGGCAGCTGCCATATATCGAGTCAGACCCTTGGTCCATCTAACTCAGTATTGTCTGCACAAACTGGCAGTGGCTACTCCAAGTTTACTGTTTTGCTAACTTACTGGTCGTTGACTGTACTAAGGATTGATTGATTGATTGATTGATTGATTGATTGATTGTACATAGGAAGCTGCCTTATACAGGCCGTTGGTCCATCTAGCTCAGTAAGCCGCCCAGAGACGTAAGTTTGGGCGGGGTATAAATGTAATAAATAAATTATTTATAATTTATATATAATTTATAAATTAGTTATAAAAGAAAACATAGCACCGTGGTGACTGTTAGTGAAAAAGCAGCTGCAAATATCATGGTTGGTGCAATGTATGCTGAGTATGCCCTTCTGGTCAGATATAGCAGAAAGGAAAGTGAGAGAGGTGAAAAAGGAGGAAGAGGCAGGTGGTTGTGTATCCTCACAACAACCCTCTGAAGCGGGCCAATCTGAGAAGTAGGGATTAGCCAATATCGGCTTCTAGGGTGGTTTCTTTTTCGCAAAGCAAGAGGTGAAATTGCATGGAAATGCAGGTCTGATGCCCCCCATGAGGAGCTATAAAGCTGCTGAAATCTGCATTATTCCCTATGGGGGAAAGCTTAAAGACATGCCAACTTCAAAAAATCTTTTAAAAACACCCCTCTGCCCAATTCCTTTGAAATTTGGGTGGTAGCTTCCACCCATTGGGCATTACCACCTAACCCACTTTGGCCACAAAATGGAGGTCTGAATCTGAGGTGATTTGTTTTGTACCCGAATCTGGGCAATTGAGCACGGGATGATTTCTTTT